>NC_134698.1:21429737-21506499 GCF_050947455.1 Rhinoderma darwinii
GAGGAGCAATGTTCTGCAGATCTCTAGAGAGTTTAGTGGTGTAATAATCTGCAGAATATATCACTATGTATCTGTCAGGAGGTAAAGGAGCAATGTTCTGCAGCTCTCTAGAGAGGTCAGTGGTGTAATAATCTGCAGACTATATCACTATGTATCTGTCAGGAAGTAGAGGAGCAATGTTCTGCAGATCTCTAGAGAGGTCAGTGGTGTAATAATCTGCAGAATATGTCACTATGTATCTGTCAGGAGGTAGAGGAGCAATGTTCTGCAGATCTCTTGAGAGGTCAGTGGTGTAATAATCTGCATAATATATCACTATATATCTGTCAGGAGGTAGAGAGAACAGAGCAATGTTCTGCAGATCTCTAGAGAGGTCAGTGGTGTAATAATCTGCAGAATATATCACTATCTATCTGTCAGGAGGTAGAGGAGTAATGTTCTGCAGATCTCCAGAGAGGTCAGTGGTGTAATAATCTGCAGAATATATCAGTATCTATCTGTCAGGAGGTAGAGGAGCAATGTTCTGCAGATCCCCAGAGAGGTCAATGGTGTAATAATCTGCAGGATATATCACTATCTATCTGTCAGGAGGTAGAGGAGCAATGTTCTGCAGATCTCCAGAGAGGTCAGTGGTGTAATAATCTGCAGGATATATCACTAAGTATCTGTCAGGAGGTAGAGGAGTAATGTTCTGCAGATCTCTAGAGAAGTCAGTGGTGTAATAATCTGCAGAATATATCACTATGTATCTGTCAGGGGGTTGAGGAGTAATGTTCTGCAGATCTCTAGAGAGGTTAGTGGTGTAATAATCTGCAGAATATATCACTATGTATCTGTCAGGAGGTAAAGGAGCAATGTTCTGCAGATCTCTAGAGAGGTCAGTGGTGTAATAATCTGCAGACTATATCACTATGTATCTGTCAGGGGGTAGAGGAGCAATGTTCTGCAGATCTCTAGAGAAGTCAGTGGTGTAATAATCTGCAGAATATATCACTATGTATCTGTCAGGGGGTAGAGGAGCAATGTTCTGCAGATCTCTAGAGAGGTTAGTGGTGTAATAATCTGCAGAATATATCACTATGTATCTGTCAGGTGGTAGAGGAGCAATGTTCTGCAGATCTCCAGAGAGGTCAGTGGTGTAATAATCTGCAGAATATATCACTATGTATCTGTCAGGAGGTAGAGGAGCAATGTTCTGCAGATCTCTAGAGAGGTCAGTGGTGTAATAATCTGCAGAATATATCACTATGTATCTGTCAGGAGGTAGAGGAGCAATGTTCTGCAGATCTCTAGAGAGGTCAGTGGTGTAATAATCTGCAGAATATATCACTATGTATCTGTTAGGAGGTAGAGGAGCAATGTTCTGCAGATCTCTAGAGAGGTCAGTGGTGTAATAATCTGCAGAATATATCACTATATATCTGTCATGAGGTAGAGAGGACAGAGCAATGTTCTGCAGATCTCCAGAGAGGTCAGTGGTGTAATAATCTGCAGAATATATCACTATATATCTGTCATGAGGTAGAGAGGAGAGAGCAATGTTCTGCAGATCTCCGGAGCGGTCAGTGGTGTAAAAATCTGTGGAATATATCACTATCTATCTGTCAGGAGGTAGAGGAGCAATGTTCTGCAGATCTATAGAGAGGTCAGTGGTGTAATAATCTGCAGGATATATCACTATGTATCTGTCAGGGGGTAGAGGAGCAATGTTCTGCAGATCTACAGAGAGGTCAGTGGTGTAATAATCTGCAGAATATATCACTATGTATCTGTCAGGAGGTAGAGGAGCAATGTTCTGCAGATCTCCGGAGCAGTCAGTGGTGTAAAAATCTGCAGAATATATCACTATGTATCTATCACGAGGTAGAGGAGCAATGTTCTGCAGATCTCTAGAGAGGTCAGTGGTGTAATAATCTGCAGAATATATCACTATGTATCTGTCAGGAGGTAGAGGAGCAATGTTCTGCAGATCTCTAGAGAGGTCAGTGGTGTAATAATCTGCAGAATATGTCACTATGTATCTGTCAGGAGGTAGAGGAGCAATGTTCTGCAGATCTCTTGAGAGGTCAGTGGTGTAATAATCTGCAGAATATATCACTATATATCTGTCAGGAGGTAGAGAGAACAGAGCAATGTTCTGCAGATCTCTAGAGAGGTCAGTGGTGTAATAATCTGCAGAATATATCACTATCTATCTGTCAGGAGGTAGAGGAGTAATGTTCTGCAGATCTCCAGAGAGGTCAGTGGTGTAATAATCTGCAGAATATATCACTATCTATCTGTCAGGAGGTAGAGGAGCAATGTTCTGCAGATCCCCAGAGAGGTCAATGGTGTAATAATCTGCAGAATATATCACTATCTATCTGTCAGGAGGTAGAGGAGCAATGTTCTGCAGATCTCCAGAGAGTTCAGTGGTGTAATAATCTGCAGGATATATCACTAAGTATCTGTCAGGAGGTAGAGGAGTAATGTTCTGCAGATCTCTAGAGAAGTCAGTGGTGTAATAATCTGCAGAATATATCACTATGTATCTGTCAGGGGGTTGAGGAGCAATGTTCTGCAGATCTCTAGAGAGGTTAGTGGTGTAATAATCTGCAGAATATATCACTATGTATCTGTCAGGAGGTAAAGGAGCAATGTTCTGCAGATCTCTAGAGAGGTCAGTGGTGTAATAATCTGCAGACTATATCACTATGTATCTGTCAGGAGGTAGAGGAGCAATGTTCTGCAGATCTCTAGAGAGGTCAGTGGTGTATTAATATGCAGAATATATCACTATGTATCTGTTAGGAGGTAGAGGAGCAATGTTCTGCAGATCTCTAGAGAGGTCAGTGGTGTAATAATCTGCAGAATATATCACTATATATCTGTCATGAGGTAGAGAGGACAGAGCAATGTTCTGCAGATCTCCAGAGAAGTCAGTGGTGTAATAATCTGCAGAATATATCACTATATATCTGTCATGAGGTAGAGAGGAGAGAGCAATGTTCTGCAGATCTCCGGAGCGGTCAGTGGTGTAAAAATCTGTGGAATATATCACTATCTATCTGTCAGGAGGTAGAGGAGCAATGTTCTGCAGATCTATAGAGAGGTCAGTGGTGTAATAATCTGCAGGATATATAACTATGTATCTGTCAGGGGGTAGAGGAGCAATGTTCTGCAGATCTACAGAGAGGTCAGTGGTGTAATAATCTGCTGAATATATCACTATGTATCTGTCAGGAGGTAGAGGAGCAATGTTCTGCAGATCTCCGGAGCAGTCAGTGGTGTAAAAATCTGCAGAATATATCACTATGTATCTATCACGAGGTAGAGGAGCAATGTTCTGCAGATCTCTAGAGAGGTCAGTGGTGTAATAATCTGCAGAATATATCACTATGTATCTGTCAGGAGGTAGAGGATAAATGTTCTGCAGATCTCCAGAGAAGTCAGTGGTGTAATAATCTGCAGAATATATCACTATGTATCTGTCAGGAGCTAGAGGAGTAATGTTCTGCAGTTCTCCTGAGTTGTCAGTGGTGTAATAATCTGCAGGATATATCACTATGTATCTGTCAGGAGGTAGAGGAGCAATGTTCTGCAGATCTCTAGAGAGGTCAGTGGTGTAATAATCTGCAGAATATATCACTATGTATCTGTCAGGAGGTAGAGGAGCAATGTTCTGCAGATCTCTAGAGAGGTCAGTGGTGTAATAATCTGCAGAATATATCACTATGTATCTGTTAGGAGGTAGAGGAGCAATGTTCTGCAGATCTCTAGAGAGGTCAGTGGTGTAATAATCTGCAGAATATATCACTATATATCTGTCATGAGATAGAGAGGACAGAGCAATGTTCTGCAGATCTCCAGAGAGGTCAGTGGTGTAATAATCTGCAGAATATATCACTATATATCTGTCATGAGGTAGAGAGGAGAGAGCAATGTTCTGCAGATCTCCGGAGCGGTCAGTGGTGTAAAAATCTGTGGAATATATCACTATATATCTGTCAGGAGGTAGAGGAGCAATGTTCTGCAGATCTCTAGAGAGGTCAGTGGTGTAATAATCTGCAGAATATATCACTATCTATCTGTCAGGAGGTAGAGGAGTAATGTTCTGCAGATCTCCAGAGAGGTCAGTGGTGTAATAATCTGCAGAATATATCACTATCTATCTGTCAGGAGGTAGAGGAGCGATGTTCAGCAGATCTCCAGAGAGGTCAGTGGTGTAATAATCTGCAGAATATATCACTAAGTATCTGTCAGGAGGTAGAGGAGTAATGTTCTGCTGATCTCCAGAGAGGTCAGTGGTGTAATAATCTGCAGAACATATCGCTATGTATCTGTCAGGGGGTTGAGGAGCAATGTTCTGCAGATCTCTAGAGAGCTTAGTGGTGTAATAATCTGTAGAATATATCACTATGTATCTGTCAGGAGGTAAAGGAGCAATGTTCTGCAGATCTCTAGAGAGGTCAGTGGTGTAATAATCTGCAGACTATATCACTATATATCTGTCAGGAGGTAGAGAGAACAGAGCAATGTTCTGCAGATCTCTAGAGAGGTCAGTGGTGTAATAATCTGCAGAATATATCACTATCTATCTGTCAGGAGGTAGAGGAGTAATGTTCTGCAGATCTCCAGAGAGGTCAGTGGTGTAATAATCTGCAGAATATATCAGTATCTATCTGTCAGGAGGAAGAGGAGCAATGTTCTGCAGATCTCCAGAGAGGTCAGTGGTGTAATAATCTGTAGGATATATCACTAAGTATCTGTCAGGAGGTAGAGGAGTAATGTTCTGCAGATCTCTAGAGAAGTCAGTGGTGTAATAATCTGCAGAATATATCACTATGTATCTGTCAGGGGGTTGAGGAGTAATGTTCTGCAGATCTCTAGAGAGGTTAGTGGTGTAATAATCTGCAGAATATATCACTATGTATCTGTCAGGAGGTAAAGGAGCAATGTTCTGCAGATCTCTAGAGAGGTCAGTGGTGTAATAATCTGCAGACTATATCACTATGTATCTGTCAGGGGGTAGAGGAGCAATGTTCTGCAGATCTCTAGAGAAGTCAGTGGTGTAATAATCTGCAGAATATATCACTATGTATCTGTCAGGGGGTAGAGGAGCAATGTTCTGCAGATTTCTAGAGAGGTTAGTGGTGTAATAATCTGCAGAATATATCACTATGTATCTGTCAGGTGGTAGAGGAGCAATGTTCTGCAGATCTCCAGAGAGGTCAGTGGTGTAATAATCTGCAGAATATATCACTATGTATCTGTCAGGAGGTAGAGGAGCAATGTTCTGCAGATCTCTAGAGAGGTCTGTGGTGTAATAATCTGCAGAATATATCACTATGTATCTGTCAGGAGGTAGAGGAGCAATGTTCTGCAGATCTCTAGAGAGGTCAGTGGTGTAATAATCTGCAGAATATATCACTATGTATCTGTTAGGAGGTAGAGGAGCAATGTTCTGCAGATCTCTAGAGAGGTCAGTGGTGTAATAATCTGCAGAATATATCACTATATATCTGTCATGAGGTAGAGAGGACAGAGCAATGTTCTGCAGATCTCCAGAGAGGTCAGTGGTGTAATAATCTGCAGAATATATCACTATATATCTGTCATGAGGTAGAGAGGAGAGAGCAATGTTCTGCAGATCTCCGGAGCGGTCAGTGGTGTAAAAATCTGTGGAATATATCACTATCTATCTGTCAGGAGGTAGAGGAGCAATGTTCTGCAGATCTATAGAGAGGTCAGTGGTGTAATAATCTGCAGGATATATCACTATGTATCTGTCAGGGGGTAGAGGAGCAATGTTCTGCAGATCTACAGAGAGGTCAGTGGTGTAATAATCTGCAGAATATATCACTATGTATCTGTCAGGAGGTAGAGGAGCAATGTTCTGCAGATCTCCGGAGCAGTCAGTGGTGTAAAAATCTGCAGAATATATCACTATGTATCTATCACGAGGTAGAGGAGCAATGTTCTGCAGATCTCTAGAGAGGTCAGTGGTGTAATAATCTGCAGAATATATCACTATGTATCTGTCAGGAGGTAGAGGAGCAATGTTCTGCAGATCTCTAGAGAGGTCAGTGGTGTAATAATCTGCAGAATATGTCACTATGTATCTGTCAGGAGGTAGAGGAGCAATGTTCTGCAGATCTCTTGAGAGGTCAGTGGTGTAATAATCTGCAGAATATATCACTATATATCTGTCAGGAGGTAGAGAGAACAGAGCAATGTTCTGCAGATCTCTAGAGAGGTCAGTGGTGTAATAATCTGCAGAATATATCACTATCTATCTGTCAGGAGGTAGAGGAGTAATGTTCTGCAGATCTCCAGAGAGGTCAGTGGTGTAATAATCTGCAGAATATATCACTATCTATCTGTCAGGAGGTAGAGGAGCAATGTTCTGCAGATCCCCAGAGAGGTCAATGGTGTAATAATCTGCAGAATATATCACTATCTATCTGTCAGGAGGTAGAGGAGCAATGTTCTGCAGATCTCCAGAGAGGTCAGTGGTGTAATAATCTGCAGGATATATCACTAAGTATCTGTCAGGAGGTAGAGGAGTAATGTTCTGCAGATCTCTAGAGAAGTCAGTGGTGTAATAATCTGCAGAATATATCACTATGTATCTGTCAGGGGGTTGAGGAGCAATGTTCTGCAGATCTCTAGAGAGGTTAGTGGTGTAATAATCTGCAGAATATATCACTATGTATCTGTCAGGAGGTAAAGGAGCAATGTTCTGCAGATCTCTAGAGAGGTCAGTGGTGTAATAATCTGCAGACTATATCACTATGTATCTGTCAGGAGGTAGAGGAGCAATGTTCTGCAGATCTCTAGAGAGGTCAGTGGTGTATTAATATGCAGAATATATCACTATGTATCTGTTAGGAGGTAGAGGAGCAATGTTCTGCAGATCTCTAGAGAGGTCAGTGGTGTAATAATCTGCAGAATATATCACTATATATCTGTCATGAGGTAGAGAGGACAGAGCAATGTTCTGCAGATCTCCAGAGAAGTCAGTGGTGTAATAATCTGCAGAATATATCACTATATATCTGTCATGAGGTAGAGAGGAGAGAGCAATGTTCTGCAGATCTCCGGAGCGGTCAGTGGTGTAAAAATCTGTGGAATATATCACTATCTATCTGTCAGGAGGTAGAGGAGCAATGTTCTGCAGATCTATAGAGAGGTCAGTGGTGTAATAATCTGCAGGATATATAACTATGTATCTGTCAGGGGGTAGAGGAGCAATGTTCTGCAGATCTACAGAGAGGTCAGTGGTGTAATAATCTGCTGAATATATCACTATGTATCTGTCAGGAGGTAGAGGAGCAATGTTCTGCAGATCTCCGGAGCAGTCAGTGGTGTAAAAATCTGCAGAATATATCACTATGTATCTATCACGAGGTAGAGGAGCAATGTTCTGCAGATCTCTAGAGAGGTCAGTGGTGTAATAATCTGCAGAATATATCACTATGTATCTGTCAGGAGGTAGAGGATAAATGTTCTGCAGATCTCCAGAGAAGTCAGTGGTGTAATAATCTGCAGAATATATCACTATGTATCTGTCAGGAGCTAGAGGAGTAATGTTCTGCAGTTCTCCTGAGTTGTCAGTGGTGTAATAATCTGCAGGATATATCACTATGTATCTGTCAGGAGGTAGAGGAGCAATGTTCTGCAGATCTCTAGAGAGGTCAGTGGTGTAATAATCTGCAGAATATATCACTATGTATCTGTCAGGAGGTAGAGGAGCAATGTTCTGCAGATCTCTAGAGAGGTCAGTGGTGTAATAATCTGCAGAATATATCACTATGTATCTGTTAGGAGGTAGAGGAGCAATGTTCTGCAGATCTCTAGAGAGGTCAGTGGTGTAATAATCTGCAGAATATATCACTATATATCTGTCATGAGATAGAGAGGACAGAGCAATGTTCTGCAGATCTCCAGAGAGGTCAGTGGTGTAATAATCTGCAGAATATATCACTATATATCTGTCATGAGGTAGAGAGGAGAGAGCAATGTTCTGCAGATCTCCGGAGCGGTCAGTGGTGTAAAAATCTGTGGAATATATCACTATATATCTGTCAGGAGGTAGAGGAGCAATGTTCTGCAGATCTCTAGAGAGGTCAGTGGTGTAATAATCTGCAGAATATATCACTATCTATCTGTCAGGAAGTAGAGGAGTAATGTTCTGCAGATCTCCAGAGAGGTCAGTGGTGTAATAATCTGCAGAATATATCACTAAGTATCTGTCAGGAGGTAGAGGAGCAATGTTCTGCTGATCTCCAGAGAGGTCAGTGGTGTAATAATCTGCAGAATATATCACTAAGTATCTGTCAGGAGGTAGAGGAGTAATGTTCTGCTGATCTCCAGAGAGGTCAGAGGTGTAATAATCTGCAGAACATATCGCTATGTATCTGTCAGGGGGTTGAGGAGCAATGTTCTGCAGATCTCTAGAGAGCTTAGTGGTGTAATAATCTGTAGAATATATCACTATGTATCTGTCAGGAGTAGAGATGAGCGAACTTATCAAAAGTTCGGTTCGGCTAGTTCGCCGAATTTCACAAAAAAGTTCGGTTCGGACCGAACTAGTTCTGACCGAACCTGTCACTTACGTGCGCCGAGCATGCTACTGTCCAGGGTGCTGATAGAGTTAATGGGCTGCACTAACTCTTTCAGCAACCTTCACAGTACATGCTCGGCGCGCGGAAAATACCATTTAAATGTAATAAAAAAATAAAAATTATACGTTCGTACTTACTTTCCTCCTGTCCGGCCTCCAGCGATGACGTTTCATCTCTTTCGCCGCTGCAGCCAATCACAGGCTGTAGTGGCGGTCACGCACGTCAGGATGACGCTTCATCCCACGTGACCGCCTCTGCAGCCAATCACAGGCTGCAGCGGCGACATGAATGAAACGTCATCGCTGGAGGCCGGACAGGAGGAAAGTAAGTATGAACGTATTATTATTATTTTTTGGCATGTATGTATGTTGGCATGTATGTATGTATGTATATCTGTGCATGTATGTTTGCATGTATGTTGGCATGTATGTATATATGTGCATGTTTGTATGTATATTTGCATGTATATATTTGCATGTATGTATGTTTGCATGTATGTATTTTTGCATGTATGTTGTCATGTATGTATGTATGTATGTATGTTGTCATGTATGTATATATGTGCATGTGTGTATGTATATTTGTATGTATGTATGTATGTTTGCATGTATGTTTGCATGAATGTATGTATATTTGCATGTGTGTATATATATATATATATGTATGTATGTTGTCATGTATGTATGTATGTATGTTGTCATGTATGTATATATGTGCATGTATGTTGGCATGTATGTATATATGTGCATGTGTGTATGTATGTATATTTGCATGTATGTATGTTGTCATGTATGTATATATGTGCATGTATGTTTGCATGTATGTTGGCATGTATGTATACATGTGCATGTTTGTATGTATATTTGCATGTATATATGTTTGCATGTGTGTATGTATGTTTGCATGTATGTATGTTTGCATGTATGTATGTTGTCATGTATGTTTGTATGTATGTTGTCATGTATGTATGTATGTATGTATATATGTGCATGTATGTATGTTTGCATGTTTTTATTTTTGCATGTATTTTTGCATGTATGTTTATATATGTGCATGTATGTAATTATGTTTGCATGTATTTATGTTTGCATGTATATTTGTGCATGCTTGTATATATGTATGTATGTATCTTTGCATGTTTGTTTGTATGTATGTATGTTTTCATGTGTGTGTGTGTATGCATGTATGTATGATAGTTTGCATGTATATATGTGTGTATGTTTGCATGTATGTATATTTGCATGTATATATGTGCATGCTTGTATATATGTATGTATGTTTGTATATATGTATGTATATTTGTATATATGTATGTATGGCCATGTATGATACTGTCTGCTGGCGCCCTGTATCTAAGTCAACTTCGCGGCAGGCTTCTATACATGGTATAACAGTCAGTATCACACATTAAACTGAATCTAAGCCTACGACATGTTTTATTTCATTTTTTTATTTTTTTACAGGTTTGGTGTTTGGACTACGTCGGTTTCGAGGACTACTTCGATGACGGTTTTTTTTCTACAATAAAATGGTTAATGAGGGTTGTGTTGGGGGTGCTTTATTTCAATAAAATATTTTATCTATATCTTTGTCTTTTTCTTTTCAAATTTTATTATTACCACTTTAGTAATGGCCGCTGTCTGAGTGACAACATCCATTACTAATGCGAGGCTTAGGGTATGTTCACACGGCGGGGGTCCGTAACGGCTGAAATACGGGGATGTTTCAGCCTGAAAACATCCCCGTAAATTCAGCCGTACCGGCATGTGCAGGCGCTTGAACGCCGCGTCAATTACGGCCGTAATTAGCGCTGCTATTCATTGGAGTCAATGAATAGCGGCTCCAAATACGGCCAAAGAAGTGACAGGTCACTTCTTCTACGCGGGCGTCTATTTACGCGCCGTCATTTGACAGCGGCGCGTAAATATACGCCTCGTGTGAACAGACTAACGTCTGCCCATTGCTTTCAATGGGCAGATGTTTGTCAGCGCTATTGAGGCGCTATTTTCAGACGTAATTCGGGGCAAAAACGCCCGAATTACGTCCGTAAATAGGCCGTGTGAACATACCCTTAGTGTTAGCCGGTGCAGAGGCTAACACTAACCACCATTATTACCCCGGTACCCAAAACCACCAGGTGTGCCGGGAAGAGCCAGGTACGATCCAGTACCCGACCATCTGTTGTGATGGTCGGGCCCTGGGGCGGCCGCAGGCTGGTATTATGAGGCTGGGAAGGGCCAAAAACAGTGGACCTTCCCACCCTTGTAATGCTAGGCTGCTGCTGCTGTGTTGTATCTGGCTGGTTATAAAAGTGGGGGGGACCCCACGTCATTTTTTTAAATTATTTATTTATTTACATTTTTTTTTTAAAAAAGACATGGGGTTCCACCCAATTTATCATAACCAGCCACATACAACACAGTGTTATTAGCCTGGGAATGGACAAAACCAGTGGCCCTTCCCACCCATGTAATGCCAGACTGCTGCGGCCTTGTATATGGCTGGTTATTAAAAATGTGGGGGACCCGTCTATTGCTAAATTTGTTAAATTCCAAAAAAAAAACGACGTGGGGGTCCCCCCCATTTTTATAACCAGCCCGATACAACACAGCAGCAGCAGCCTAGCATTACAAGGGTGGGAAGGTCCACTGATTTTGGCCCTTCCCAGCCTCATAATACCAGCCTACGGCCGCCCCAGTACCCGACCATCACAACAGATGGTCGGGTACTGGATCGTACCAAGCTCTTCCCGGCACCCCTGGTGGTGGTGGGTACCGGGGTAATAATGGGTGGTTAGTGCTAGCCTCTGCACCGGCTAACACTAAGTACCGCCTTAATAATGGACGCTGTCAATCAGCCAACTACCATTATCTAGGCACTAATAAAGTTTGAAAAAAAAAACACAAAGACAATTCTTTTTTATTGAAATAAGAAATCCCCAACAAAACCCTCGTTAACCATTTTATTAAAATTTGAAAAAACGCAGATCTACGCAGTAGTCCAACGAATCGTAGATGTAGTCCAATCGGTACATCAAAATCTGCAACAACATAAAAAAACAGTTATCAATGTGAACAATACCAATACTTCTACTCACCTACACACATATATACACGCACACACAAACAAACAACCATACACAGACACACACATATATACACAAACACAACAAGATATACACACACACATAAACAGACAAACACACACATATACACGAACTCACACATATACAAACAAAAACACACATATCCAAACACACACACACACAGTTATACACACATACACGAACACATATACACAAACACATATACACAAACACATATACAAACAAAAACACACATACCCAAACACACATATACACAAACACATATACACAAACACACCCATATATACACACAAACACACACCCATATACACACATATACACATATACAAAAACACACACAAACATCTACACAAATACACCCATATATACACAAACATATACACAAAACACATATACACAAACACACCCATATATACACACACACATATAAAAACAAAAACAGACAAAGTCACATACCCAAACACACATATATACACAAACACACATACACAAACACGGTTTCTTTTAAATGCTGCTGGGGAACCCGCTCGATCCACTATATACGGCTGCGCTACAGTGCAGCATTTAAAAGAAACAGGATCCTGACCTGTCCATAGAGTTTAAGGCAGCACAGAGTATTTCAGGAGATGAGCGTGCAGATTCAGTGCTGCTGCGAACTCTGCTCTTACCATTACGTAGCTCTCAGTCTGTTACCTCTCCTCCACTCCTGTCCTCCAGAACACCTTCACATGATTGGCAAGTCACCACGTAATGGTAAGAGCAGAGTTCACAGCAGCACAGAGTATTTCAGGAGATGAGCGTGCGGATCTTGTGCGGGGTGGTGACTTGCCAATCACGTGAAGGTGTTATTGAGGACAGGAGTGGAGGAGAGGTAACAGACTGAGCTACGTAATGGTAAGAGCAGAGTTCACAGCAGCACTGAATCTGCACGCTCCTCTCCTGAAATACTCTGTGCTGCTGTGAACTCTGTTCTTACCATTACGTAGCTCAGTCTGTTACATCTCCTCCACTCCTGTCCTCTATAACACGTTCACATGATTGGCAAGTCACCACCACGCACAAGATCCGCACGCTCATCTCCTGAAATACTCTGTGCTGCCTTAAACTCTGTGGACAGGTCAGGATCCTGTTTCTTTTAAATGCTGCACTGTAGCGTAGCCTTATATAGTGGATCGAGCGGGTTCCCTAGCAGCATTTAAAAGAAACAGGATCCTGACCTGTCCACAGAGTTTAAGGCAGCACAGATTATTTCAGGAGATGAGCACGGGCAGCCGTTCGTTTTTCCGAGCCGTGCTCCCATCATGCACACGACCGTAAAAACACCCGTTATTGCGGGTCGTAATTACGACCCGCAATAACGGGCTCATAGACTTCTGTTACCCACGGGTACCTTTCCGTATTCTCACGGGAAGGTGCCCGTGCCGTTAAAAAAATAGAACATGTTCTATTTTTCTATTTTACGGGCCGTGCTGCTATAATTATAATGACAGCACGGTTCGCAAAAGCGGCCAGCTGCCCGTGGCCGGCCGGCCGTGCTCGTACTTACGAGTCGTAATTACGAGCACGGCCCGTAAAATAAAAAAATAGAACATGTTCTATCTTTTTAACGGCACGGGCACCTTCCCGTGAGAAAACGGGAAGGTACCCGTGGCTAACAGAAGTCTATGGGCCCGCTATTTCGGGTCGTAATTACGACCCGTGATAACGGGTGTTTTTATGGTCGTGTGCATGAGGCCCCGTAATGATGGGTGGCTACATGTGTGCACCCGTCATTACGGCAGCGTTGCTACTCGACGTCAGTAAGGGTATGTGCACACACACTAATTACGTCCGTAATTGACGGACGTATTTCGGCCGCAAGTACCGGACCGAACACCCTGCAGGGAGCCGGGCTCCTAGCATCATATTTATGTATGATGCTAGGAGTCCCTGCCTCTCCGTGGAACTACTGTCCCGTACTGAAAACATGATTACAGTACGGGACAGTTGTCCTGCAGAGAGGCAGGGACTCCTAGCATCGTACATAAGTATGATGCTAGGAGCCCGGCTCCCTGCACTGTGTTCGGTCCGGTACTTGCGGCCGAAATACGTCCGTCATTTACGGACGTAATTAGTGTGTGTGCACATACACTAAATAGTCACTGTTCAGGGTGCTGAAAGAGTTAACTGATCGGCAGTAACTGTTTCAGTACCCTGGACAGTGACTACCGATCACAGTACCTGTAAAAAAAAAGACGTTCATACTTACCGAGAACTTTCTGCTTCCTCCAGTCCGGTCTCCTGGCCGTTGCCTTGGTGACGCGTCCCTCTCGACATCCGGCCCGACATTCCTTGATGACGATGCAGCCTTGTGAGCGCTGCAGCCAATCACAGGCTGCCGCGGCCTCTGCAGCCAATCACAGGCTGCAGAGGCCTCTGCAGCCAATCACAGGCTGCCGCGTCAGAAAAGGTCGGACTGGAGGAAGAAGAGGGACTCGTCAACAAGACAACGACCGGGTACGTATGAAATGCTTTTTATTTTATTTTTAATCAGCAGTGATTGATAGAGATAAGTGGCTCCCGATTTGTATAATGTTTTTGACCGGGTTCGGTCAAAACGGGTTCGGCCGAACCCGGTGAAGTTCGGATTCGCTGCGAACCGAACTTTACCGGAAGTTCGGACCGAAACCGGGTTCGGTTGTCCCGGTTCGCTCATCTCTAGTCAGGAGGTAAAGGAGCAATGTTCTGCAGATCTCTAGAGAGGTCAGTGGTGTAATAATCTGCAGACTATATCACTATGTATCTGTCAGGAGGTAGAGGAGCAATGTTCTGCAGATCTCTAGAGAGGTCAGTGGTGTAATAATCTGCAGAATATATCACTATGTATCTGTCAGGAGGTAGAGGAGTAATGCTCTGCAGATCTCCAGAGAGGTCAGTTGTGTAATAATCTGCAGAATATATCACTATGTATCTGTCAGGAGGTAGAGGAGCAATGTTCTGCAGATCTCTAGAGAGGTCAATGGTGTAATAATCTGCAGAATATATCACTATCTATCTGTCAGGAGGTAGAGGAGCAATGTTCTGCAGATCTCCAGAGAGGTCAGTGGTGTAATAATCTGCAGAATATATCACTAAGTATCTGTCAGGAGGTAGAGGAGTAATGTTCTGCTGATCTCCAGAGAGGTCAGTCGTGTAATAATCTGCAGAACATATTACTATGTATCTGTCAGGGGGTTGAGGAGCAATGTTCTGCAGATCTCTAGAGAGCTTAGTGGTGTAATAATCTGTAGAATATATCACTATGTATCTGTCAGGAGGTAAAGGAGCAATGTTCTGCAGATCTCTAGAGAGGTCAGTGGTGTAATAATCTGCAGACTATATCACTATGTATCTGTCAGGAGGTAGAGGAGCAATGTTCTGCAGATCTCTAGAGAGATCAGTGGTGTAATAATCTGCAGAATATATCACTATCTATCTGTCAGGAGGTAGAGGAGTAATGCTCTGCAGATCTCCAGAGAGGTCAGTTGTGTAATAATCTGCAGAATATATCACTATGTATCTGTCAGGTGGTAGAGGAGCAATGTTCTGCAGATCTCTAGAGAGGTCAATGGTGTAATAATCTGCAGAATATATCACTATCTATCTGTCAGGAGGTAGAGGAGCAATGTTCTGCAGATCTCCAGAGAGGTCAGTGGTGTAATAATCTGCAGAATATATCACTAAGTATCTGTCAGGAGGTAGAGGAGTAATGTTCTGCTGATCTCCAGAGAGGTCAGTGGTGTAATAATCTGCAGAACATATCACTATGTATCTGTCAGGGGGTTGAGGAGCAATGTTCTGCAGATCTCTAGAGAGCTTAGTGGTGTAATAATCTGTAGAATATATCACTATGTATCTGTCAGGAGGTAGAGGAGCAATGTTCTGCAGATCTCTAGAGAGGTCAGTGGTGTAATAATCTGCAGAATATATCACTATGTATCTGTCAGGAGGTAGAGGAGTAATGCTCTGCAGATCTCCAGAGAGGTCAGTTGTGTAATAATCTGCAGAATATATCACTATGTATCTGTCAGGAGGTAGAGGAGCAATGTTCTGCAGATCTCTAGAGAGGTCAATGGTGTAATAATCTGCAGAATATATCACTATCTATCTGTCAGGAGGTAGAGGAGCAATGTTCTGCAGATCTCCAGAAAGGTCAGTGGTGTAATAATATGCAGAATATATCACTATGTATCTGTCAGGGGGTTGAGGAGCAATGTTCTGCAGATCTCTAGAGAGTTTAGTGGTGTAATAATCTGCAGAATATATCACTATGTATCTGTCAGGAGGTAAAGGAGCAATGTTCTGCAGCTCTCTAGAGAGGTCAGTGGTGTAATAATCTGCAGACTATATCACTATGTATCTGTCAGGAAGTAGAGGAGCAATGTTCTGCAGATCTCTAGAGAGGTCAGTGGTGTAATAATCTGCAGAATATGTCACTATGTATCTGTCAGGAGGTAGAGGAGCAATGTTCTGCAGATCTCTTGAGAGGTCAGTGGTGTAATAATCTGCAGAATATATCACTATATATCTGTCAGGAGGTAGAGAGAACAGAGCAATGTTCTGCAGATCTCTAGAGAGGTCAGTGGTGTAATAATCTGCAGAATATATCACTATCTATCTGTCAGGAGGTAGAGGAGTAATGTTCTGCAGATCTCCAGAGAGGTCAGTGGTGTAATAATCTGCAGAATATATCAGTATCTATCTGTCAGGAGGTAGAGGAGCAATGTTCTGCAGATCCCCAGAGAGGTCAATGGTGTAATAATCTGCAGAATATATCAGTATCTATCTGTCAGGAGGTAGAGGAGCAATGTTCTGCAGATCTCCAGAGAGGTCAGTGGTGTAATAATCTGTAGGATATATCACTAAGTATCTGTCAGGAGGTAGAGGAGTAATGTTCTGCAGATCTCTAGAGAAGTCAGTGGTGTAATAATCTGCAGAATATATCACTATGTATCTGTCAGGGGGTTGAGGAGTAATGTTCTGCAGATCTCTAGAGAGGTTAGTGGTGTAATAATCTGCAGAATATATCACTATGTATCTGTCAGGAGGTAAAGGAGCAATGTTCTGCAGATCTCTAGAGAGGTCAGTGGTGTAATAATCTGCAGACTATATCACTATGTATCTGTCAGGGGGTAGAGGAGCAATGTTCTGCAGATCTCTAGAGAAGTCAGTGGTGTAATAATCTGCAGAATATATCACTATGTATCTGTCAGGGGGTAGAGGAGCAATGTTCTGCAGATTTCTAGAGAGGTTAGTGGTGTAATAATCTGCAGAATATATCACTATGTATCTGTCAGGTGGTAGAGGAGCAATGTTCTGCAGATCTCCAGAGAGGTCAGTGGTGTAATAATCTGCAGAATATATCACTATGTATCTGTCAGGAGGTAGAGGAGCAATGTTCTGCAGATCTCTAGAGAGGTCAGTGGTGTAATAATCTGCAGAATATATCACTATGTATCTGTCAGGAGGTAGAGGAGCAATGTTCTGCAGATCTCTAGAGAGGTCAGTGGTGTAATAATCTGCAGAATATATCACTATGTATCTGTTAGGAGGTAGAGGAGCAATGTTCTGCAGATCTCTAGAGAGGTCAGTGGTGTAATAATCTGCAGAATATATCACTATATATCTGTCATGAGGTAGAGAGGACAGAGCAATGTTCTGCAGATCTCCAGAGAGGTCAGTGGTGTAATAATCTGCAGAATATATCACTATATATCTGTCATGAGGTAGAGAGGAGAGAGCAATGTTCTGCAGATCTCCGGAGCGGTCAGTGGTGTAAAAATCTGTGGAATATATCACTATCTATCTGTCAGGAGGTAGAGGAGCAATGTTCTGCAGATCTATAGAGAGGTCAGTGGTGTAATAATCTGCAGGATATATCACTATGTATCTGTCAGGGGGTAGAGGAGCAATGTTCTGCAGATCTACAGAGAGGTCAGTGGTGTAATAATCTGCAGAATATATCACTATGTATCTGTCAGGAGGTAGAGGAGCAATGTTCTGCAGATCTCCGGAGCAGTCAGTGGTGTAAAAATCTGCAGAATATATCACTATGTATCTATCACGAGGTAGAGGAGCAATGTTCTGCAGATCTCTAGAGAGGTCAGTGGTGTAATAATCTGCAGAATATATCACTATGTATCTGTCAGGAGGTAGAGGAGCAATGTTCTGCAGATCTCTAGAGAGGTCAGTGGTGTAATAATCTGCAGAATATGTCACTATGTATCTGTCAGGAGGTAGAGGAGCAATGTTCTGCAGATCTCTTGAGAGGTCAGTGGTGTAATAATCTGCAGAATATATCACTATATATCTGTCAGGAGGTAGAGAGAACAGAGCAATGTTCTGCAGATCTCTAGAGAGGTCAGTGGTGTAATAATCTGCAGAATATATCACTATCTATCTGTCAGGAGGTAGAGGAGTAATGTTCTGCAGATCTCCAGAGAGGTCAGTGGTGTAATAATCTGCAGAATATATCACTATCTATCTGTCAGGAGGTAGAGGAGCAATGTTCTGCAGATCCCCAGAGAGGTCAATGGTGTAATAATCTGCAGAATATATCACTATCTATCTGTCAGGAGGTAGAGGAGCAATGTTCTGCAGATCTCCAGAGAGGTCAGTGGTGTAATAATCTGCAGGATATATCACTAAGTATCTGTCAGGAGGTAGAGGAGTAATGTTCTGCAGATCTCTAGAGAAGTCAGTGGTGTAATAATCTGCAGAATATATCACTATGTATCTGTCAGGGGGTTGAGGAGCAATGTTCTGCAGATCTCTAGAGAGGTTAGTGGTGTAATAATCTGCAGAATATATCACTATGTATCTGTCAGGAGGTAAAGGAGCAATGTTCTGCAGATCTCTAGAGAGGTCAGTGGTGTAATAATCTGCAGACTATATCACTATGTATCTGTCAGGAGGTAGAGGAGCAATGTTCTGCAGATCTCTAGAGAGGTCAGTGGTGTATTAATATGCAGAATATATCACTATGTATCTGTTAGGAGGTAGAGGAGCAATGTTCTGCAGATCTCTAGAGAGGTCAGTGGTGTAATAATCTGCAGAATATATCACTATATATCTGTCATGAGGTAGAGAGGACAGAGCAATGTTCTGCAGATCTCCAGAGAAGTCAGTGGTGTAATAATCTGCAGAATATATCACTATATATCTGTCATGAGGTAGAGAGGAGAGAGCAATGTTCTGCAGATCTCCGGAGCGGTCAGTGGTGTAAAAATCTGTGGAATATATCACTATCTATCTGTCAGGAGGTAGAGGAGCAATGTTCTGCAGATCTATAGAGAGGTCAGTGGTGTAATAATCTGCAGGATATATAACTATGTATCTGTCAGGGGGTAGAGGAGCAATGTTCTGCAGATCTACAGAGAGGTCAGTGGTGTAATAATCTGCTGAATATATCACTATGTATCTGTCAGGAGGTAGAGGAGCAATGTTCTGCAGATCTCCGGAGCAGTCAGTGGTGTAAAAATCTGCAGAATATATCACTATGTATCTATCACGAGGTAGAGGAGCAATGTTCTGCAGATCTCTAGAGAGGTCAGTGGTGTAATAATCTGCAGAATATATCACTATGTATCTGTCAGGAGGTAGAGGATAAATGTTCTGCAGATCTCCAGAGAAGTCAGTGGTGTAATAATCTGCAGAATATATCACTATGTATCTGTCAGGAGCTAGAGGAGTAATGTTCTGCAGTTCTCCTGAGTTGTCAGTGGTGTAATAATCTGCAGGATATATCACTATGTATCTGTCAGGAGGTAGAGGAGCAATGTTCTGCAGATCTCTAGAGAGGTCAGTGGTGTAATAATCTGCAGAATATATCACTATGTATCTGTCAGGAGGTAGAGGAGCAATGTTCTGCAGATCTCTAGAGAGGTCAGTGGTGTAATAATCTGCAGAATATATCACTATGTATCTGTTAGGAGGTAGAGGAGCAATGTTCTGCAGATCTCTAGAGAGGTCAGTGGTGTAATAATCTGCAGAATATATCACTATATATCTGTCATGAGATAGAGAGGACAGAGCAATGTTCTGCAGATCTCCAGAGAGGTCAGTGGTGTAATAATCTGCAGAATATATCACTATATATCTGTCATGAGGTAGAGAGGAGAGAGCAATGTTCTGCAGATCTCCGGAGCGGTCAGTGGTGTAAAAATCTGTGGAATATATCACTATATATCTGTCAGGAGGTAGAGGAGCAATGTTCTGCAGATCTCTAGAGAGGTCAGTGGTGTAATAATCTGCAGAATATATCACTATCTATCTGTCAGGAAGTAGAGGAGTAATGTTCTGCAGATCTCCAGAGAGGTCAGTGGTGTAATAATCTGCAGAATATATCACTATCTATCTGTCAGGAGGTAGAGGAGCGATGTTCAGCAGATCTCCAGAGAGGTCAGTGGTGTAATAATCTGCAGAATATATCACTAAGTATCTGTCAGGAGGTAGAGGAGTAATGTTCTGCTGATCTCCAGAGAGGTCAGTGGTGTAATAATCTGCAGAACATATCGCTATGTATCTGTCAGGGGGTTGAGGAGCAATGTTCTGCAGATCTCTAGAGAGCTTAGTGGTGTAATAATCTGTAGAATATATCACTATGTATCTGTCAGGAGTAGAGATGAGCGAACTTATCAAAAGTTCGGTTCGGCTAGTTCGCCGAATTTCACAAAAAAGTTCGGTTCGGACCGAACTAGTTCTGACCGAACCTGTCACTTACGTGCGCCGAGCATGCTACTGTCCAGGGTGCTGATAGAGTTAATGGGCTGCACTAACTCTTTCAGCAACCTTCACAGTACATGCTCGGCGCGCGGAAAATACCATTTAAATGTAATAAAAAAATAAAAATTATACGTTCGTACTTACTTTCCTCCTGTCCGGCCTCCAGCGATGACGTTTCATCTCTTTCGCCGCTGCAGCCAATCACAGGCTGTAGTGGCGGTCACGCACGTCAGGATGACGCTTCATCCCACGTGACCGCCTCTGCAGCCAATCACAGGCTGCAGCGGCGACATGAATGAAACGTCATCGCTGGAGGCCGGACAGGAGGAAAGTAAGTATGAACGTATTATTATTATTTTTTGGCATGTATGTATGTTGGCATGTATGTATGTATGTATATCTGTGCATGTATGTTTGCATGTATGTTGGCATGTATGTATATATGTGCATGTTTGTATGTATATTTGCATGTATATATTTGCATGTATGTATGTTTGCATGTATGTATTTTTGCATGTATGTTGTCATGTATGTATGTATGTATGTATGTTGTCATGTATGTATATATGTGCATGTGTGTATGTATATTTGTATGTATGTATGTATGTTTGCATGAATGTATGTATATTTGCATGTGTGTATATATATATATGTATGTATGTTGTCATGTATGTATGTATGTATGTTGTCATGTATGTATATATGTGCATGTATGTTGGCATGTATGTATATATGTGCATGTGTGTATGTATGTATATTTGCATGTATGTATGTTGTCATGTATGTATATATGTGCATGTATGTTTGCATGTATGTTGGCATGTATGTATACATGTGCATGTTTGTATGTATATTTGCATGTATATATGTTTGCATGTGTGTATGTATGTTTGCATGTATGTATGTTTGCATGTATGTATGTTGTCATGTATGTTTGTATGTATGTTGTCATGTATGTATGTATGTATATATGTGCATGTATGTATGTTTGCATGTTTTTATTTTTGCATGTATGTTTGCATGTATGTTTATATATGTGCATGTATGTAATTATGTTTGCATGTATTTATGTTTGCATGTATATTTGTGCATGCTTGTATATATGTATGTATGTATCTTTGCATGTTTGTTTGTATGTATGTATGTTTTCATGTGTGTGTGTGTATGCATGTATGTATGATAGTTTGCATGTATATATGTGTGTATGTTTGCATGTATGTATATTTGCATGTATATATGTGCATGCTTGTATATATGTATGTATGTTTGTATATATGTATGTATATTTGTATATATGTATGTATGGCCATGTATGATACTGTCTGCTGGCGCCCTGTATCTAAGTCAACTTCGCGGCAGGCTTCTATACATGGTATAACAGTCAGTATCACACATTAAACTGAATCTAAGCCTACAACATGTTTTATTTCATTATTTTATTTTTTTACAGGTTTGGTGTTTGGACTACGTCGGTTTCGAGGACTACTTCGATGACGGTTTTTTTTCTACAATAAAATGGTTAATGAGGGTTGTGTTGGGGGTGCTTTATTTCAATAAAATATTTTATCTATATCTTTGTCTTTTTCTTTTCAAATTTTATTATTACCACTTTAGTAATGGCCGCTGTCTGAGTGACAACATCCATTACTAATGCGAGGCTTAGGGTATGTTCACACGGCGGGGGTCCGTAACGGCTGAAATACGGGGATGTTTCAGCCTGAAAACATCCCCGTAAATTCAGCCGTACCGGCATGTGCAGGCGCTTGAACGCCGCGTCAATTACGGCCGTAATTAGCGCTGCTATTCATTGGAGTCAATGAATAGCGGCTCCAAATACGGCCAAAGAAGTGACAGGTCACTTCTTCTACGCGGGCGTCTATTTACGCGCCGTCATTTGACAGCGGCGCGTAAATATACGCCTCGTGTGAACAGACTAACGTCTGCCCATTGCTTTCAATGGGCAGATGTTTGTCAGCGCTATTGAGGCGCTATTTTCAGACGTAATTCGGGGCAAAAACGCCCGAATTACGTCCGTAAATAGGCCGTGTGAACATACCCTTAGTGTTAGCCGGTGCAGAGGCTAACACTAACCACCATTATTACCCCGGTACCCAAAACCACCAGGTGTGCCGGGAAGAGCCAGGTACGATCCAGTACCCGACCATCTGTTGTGATGGTCGGGCCCTGGGGCGGCCGCAGGCTGGTATTATGAGGCTGGGAAGGGCCAAAAACAGTGGACCTTCCCACCCTTGTAATGCTAGGCTGCTGCTGCTGTGTTGTATCTGGCTGGTTATAAAAGTGGGGGGGACCCCACGTCATTTTTTTAAATTATTTATTTATTTACATTTTTTTTTTTAAAAAGACATGGGGTTCCACCCAATTTATCATAACCAGCCACATACAACACAGTGTTATTAGCCTGGGAATGGACAAAACCAGTGGCCCTTCCCACCCATGTAATGCCAGACTGCTGCGGCCTTGTATATGGCTGGTTATTAAAAATGTGGGGGACCCGTCTATTGCTAAATTTGTTAAATTCCAAAAAAAAAACGACGTGGGGGTCCCCCCCATTTTTATAACCAGCCCGATACAACACAGCAGCAGCAGCCTAGCATTACAAGGGTGGGAAGGTCCACTGATTTTGGCCCTTCCCAGCCTCATAATACCAGCCTACGGCCGCCCCAGTACCCGACCATCACAACAGATGGTCGGGTACTGGATCGTACCAAGCTCTTCCCGGCACCCCTGGTGGTGGTGGGTACCGGGGTAATAATGGGTGGTTAGTGCTAGCCTCTGCACCGGCTAACACTAAGTACCGCCTTAATAATGGACGCTGTCAATCAGCCAACTACCATTATCTAGGCACTAATAAAGTTTGAAAAAAAAAACACAAAGACAATTCTTTTTTATTGAAATAAGAAATCCCCAACAAAACCCTCGTTAACCATTTTATTAAAATTTGAAAAAACGCAGATCTACGCAGTAGTCCAACGAATCGTAGATGTAGTCCAATCGGTACATCAAAATCTGCAACAACATAAAAAAACAGTTATCAATGTGAACAATACCAATACTTCTACTCACCTACACACATATATACACGCACACACAAACAAACAACCATACACAGACACACACATATATACACAAACACAACAAGATATACACACACACATAAACAGACAAACACACACATATACACGAACTCACACATATACAAACAAAAACACACATATCCAAACACACACACACACAGTTATACACACATACACGAACACATATACACAAACACATATACACAAACACATATACAAACAAAAACACACATACCCAAACACACATATACACAAACACATATACACAAACACACCCATATATACACACAAACACACACCCATATACACACATATACACATATACAAAAACACACACAAACATCTACACAAATACACCCATATATACACAAACATATACACAAAACACATATACACAAACACACCCATATATACACACACACATATAAAAACAAAAACAGACAAAGTCACATACCCAAACACACATATATACACAAACACACATACACAAACACGGTTTCTTTTAAATGCTGCTGGGGAACCCGCTCGATCCACTATATACGGCTGCGCTACAGTGCAGCATTTAAAAGAAACAGGATCCTGACCTGTCCATAGAGTTTAAGGCAGCACAGAGTATTTCAGGAGATGAGCGTGCAGATTCAGTGCTGCTGCGAACTCTGCTCTTACCATTACGTAGCTCTCAGTCTGTTACCTCTCCTCCACTCCTGTCCTCCAGAACACCTTCACATGATTGGCAAGTCACCACGTAATGGTAAGAGCAGAGTTCACAGCAGCACAGAGTATTTCAGGAGATGAGCGTGCGGATCTTGTGCGGGGTGGTGACTTGCCAATCACGTGAAGGTGTTATTGAGGACAGGAGTGGAGGAGAGGTAACAGACTGAGCTACGTAATGGTAAGAGCAGAGTTCACAGCAGCACTGAATCTGCACGCTCCTCTCCTGAAATACTCTGTGCTGCTGTGAACTCTGTTCTTACCATTACGTAGCTCAGTCTGTTACATCTCCTCCACTCCTGTCCTCTATAACACGTTCACATGATTGGCAAGTCACCACCACGCACAAGATCCGCACGCTCATCTCCTGAAATACTCTGTGCTGCCTTAAACTCTGTGGACAGGTCAGGATCCTGTTTCTTTTAAATGCTGCACTGTAGCGTAGCCTTATATAGTGGATCGAGCGGGTTCCCTAGCAGCATTTAAAAGAAACAGGATCCTGACCTGTCCACAGAGTTTAAGGCAGCACAGATTATTTCAGGAGATGAGCACGGGCAGCCGTTCGTTTTTCCGAGCCGTGCTCCCATCATGCACACGACCGTAAAAACACCCGTTATTGCGGGTCGTAATTACGACCCGCAATAACGGGCTCATAGACTTCTGTTACCCACGGGTACCTTTCCGTATTCTCACGGGAAGGTGCCCGTGCCGTTAAAAAAATAGAACATGTTCTATTTTTCTATTTTACGGGCCGTGCTGCTATAATTATAATGACAGCACGGTTCGCAAAAGCGGCCAGCTGCCCGTGGCCGGCCGGCCGTGCTCGTACTTACGAGTCGTAATTACGAGCACGGCCCGTAAAATAAAAAAATAGAACATGTTCTATCTTTTTAACGGCACGGGCACCTTCCCGTGAGAAAACGGGAAGGTACCCGTGGCTAACAGAAGTCTATGGGCCCGCTATTTCGGGTCGTAATTACGACCCGTGATAACGGGTGTTTTTATGGTCGTGTGCATGAGGCCCCGTAATGATGGGTGGCTACATGTGTGCACCCGTCATTACGGCAGCGTTGCTACTCGACGTCAGTAAGGGTATGTGCACACACACTAATTACGTCCGTAATTGACGGACGTATTTCGGCCGCAAGTACCGGACCGAACACCCTGCAGGGAGCCGGGCTCCTAGCATCATATTTATGTATGATGCTAGGAGTCCCTGCCTCTCCGTGGAACTACTGTCCCGTACTGAAAACATGATTACAGTACGGGACAGTTGTCCTGCAGAGAGGCAGGGACTCCTAGCATCGTACATAAGTATGATGCTAGGAGCCCGGCTCCCTGCACTGTGTTCGGTCCGGTACTTGCGGCCGAAATACGTCCGTCATTTACGGACGTAATTAGTGTGTGTGCACATACACTAAATAGTCACTGTTCAGGGTGCTGAAAGAGTTAACTGATCGGCAGTAACTGTTTCAGTACCCTGGACAGTGACTACCGATCACAGTACCTGTAAAAAAAAAGACGTTCATACTTACCGAGAACTTTCTGCTTCCTCCAGTCCGGTCTCCTGGCCGTTGCCTTGGTGACGCGTCCCTCTCGACATCCGGCCCGACATTCCTTGATGACGATGCAGCCTTGTGAGCGCTGCAGCCAATCACAGGCTGCCGCGGCCTCTGCAGCCAATCACAGGCTGCAGAGGCCTCTGCAGCCAATCACAGGCTGCCGCGTCAGAAAAGGTCGGACTGGAGGAAGAAGAGGGACTCGTCAACAAGACAACGACCGGGTACGTATGAAATGCTTTTTATTTTATTTTTAATCAGCAGTGATTGATAGAGATAAGTGGCTCCCGATTTGTATAATGTTTTTGACCGGGTTCGGTCAAAACGGGTTCGGCCGAACCCGGTGAAGTTCGGATTCGCTGCGAACCGAACTTTACCGGAAGTTCGGACCGAAACCGGGTTCGGTTGTCCCGGTTCGCTCATCTCTAGTCAGGAGGTAAAGGAGCAATGTTCTGCAGATCTCTAGAGAGGTCAGTGGTGTAATAATCTGCAGACTATATCACTATGTATCTGTCAGGAGGTAGAGGAGCAATGTTCTGCAGATCTCTAGAGAGGTCAGTGGTGTAATAATCTGCAGAATATATCACTATGTATCTGTCAGGAGGTAGAGGAGTAATGCTCTGCAGATCTCCAGAGAGGTCAGTTGTGTAATAATCTGCAGAATATATCACTATGTATCTGTCAGGAGGTAGAGGAGCAATGTTCTGCAGATCTCTAGAGAGGTCAATGGTGTAATAATCTGCAGAATATATCACTATCTATCTGTCAGGAGGTAGAGGAGCAATGTTCTGCAGATCTCCAGAGAGGTCAGTGGTGTAATAATCTGCAGAATATATCACTAAGTATCTGTCAGGAGGTAGAGGAGTAATGTTCTGCTGATCTCCAGAGAGGTCAGTCGTGTAATAATCTGCAGAACATATTACTATGTATCTGTCAGGGGGTTGAGGAGCAATGTTCTGCAGATCTCTAGAGAGCTTAGTGGTGTAATAATCTGTAGAATATATCACTATGTATCTGTCAGGAGGTAAAGGAGCAATGTTCTGCAGATCTCTAGAGAGGTCAGTGGTGTAATAATCTGCAGACTATATCACTATGTATCTGTCAGGAGGTAGAGGAGCAATGTTCTGCAGATCTCTAGAGAGATCAGTGGTGTAATAATCTGCAGAATATATCACTATCTATCTGTCAGGAGGTAGAGGAGTAATGCTCTGCAGATCTCCAGAGAGGTCAGTTGTGTAATAATCTGCAGAATATATCACTATGTATCTGTCAGGTGGTAGAGGAGCAATGTTCTGCAGATCTCTAGAGAGGTCAATGGTGTAATAATCTGCAGAATATATCACTATCTATCTGTCAGGAGGTAGAGGAGCAATGTTCTGCAGATCTCCAGAGAGGTCAGTGGTGTAATAATCTGCAGAATATATCACTAAGTATCTGTCAGGAGGTAGAGGAGTAATGTTCTGCTGATCTCCAGAGAGGTCAGTGGTGTAATAATCTGCAGAACATATCACTATGTATCTGTCAGGGGGTTGAGGAGCAATGTTCTGCAGATCTCTAGAGAGCTTAGTGGTGTAATAATCTGTAGAATATATCACTATGTATCTGTCAGGAGGTAGAGGAGCAATGTTCTGCAGATCTCTAGAGAGGTCAGTGGTGTAATAATCTGCAGAATATATCACTATGTATCTGTCAGGAGGTAGAGGAGTAATGCTCTGCAGATCTCCAGAGAGGTCAGTTGTGTAATAATCTGCAGAATATATCACTATGTATCTGTCAGGAGGTAGAGGAGCAATGTTCTGCAGATCTCTAGAGAGGTCAATGGTGTAATAATCTGCAGAATATATCACTATCTATCTGTCAGGAGGTAGAGGAGCAATGTTCTGCAGATCTCCAGAAAGGTCAGTGGTGTAATAATATGCAGAATATATCACTATGTATCTGTCAGGGGGTTGAGGAGCAATGTTCTGCAGATCTCTAGAGAGTTTAGTGGTGTAATAATCTGCAGAATATATCACTATGTATCTGTCAGGAGGTAAAGGAGCAATGTTCTGCAGCTCTCTAGAGAGGTCAGTGGTGTAATAATCTGCAGACTATATCACTATGTATCTGTCAGGAAGTAGAGGAGCAATGTTCTGCAGATCTCTAGAGAGGTCAGTGGTGTAATAATCTGCAGAATATGTCACTATGTATCTGTCAGGAGGTAGAGGAGCAATGTTCTGCAGATCTCTTGAGAGGTCAGTGGTGTAATAATCTGCAGAATATATCACTATATATCTGTCAGGAGGTAGAGAGAACAGAGCAATGTTCTGCAGCTCTCTAGAGAGGTCAGTGGTGTAATAATCTGCAGACTATATCACTATGTATCTGTCAGGAAGTAGAGGAGCAATGTTCTGCAGATCTCTAGAGAGGTCAGTGGTGTAATAATCTGCAGACTATATCACTATGTATCTGTCAGGAGGTAGAGGAGCAATGTTCTGCAGATCTCTAGAGAGGTCAGTGGTGTAATAATCTGCAGACTATATCACTATCTATCTGTCAGGAGGTAGAGGAGCAATGTTCTGCAGATCTCCAGAAAGGTCAGTTGTGTAATAATCTGCAGAATATATCACTATGTATCTGTCAGGAGGTAGAGGAGCAATGTTCTGCAGATCTCTAGAGAGGTCAATGGTGTAATAATCTGCAGAATATATCACTATGTATCTGTCAGGAGGTAGAGGAGTAATGCTCTGCAGATCTCCAGAGAGGTCAGTTGTGTAATAATCTGCAGAATATATCACTATGTATCTGTCAGGAGGTAGAGGAGCAATGTTCTGCAGATCTCTAGAGAGGTCAATGGTGTAATAATCTGCAGAATATATCACTATCTATCTGTCAGGAGGTAGAGGAGCAATGTTCTGCAGATCTCCAGAGAGGTCAGTGGTGTAATAATCTGCAGAATATATCACTAAGTATCTGTCAGGAGGTAGAGGAGTAATGTTCTGCTGATCTCCAGAGAGGTCAGTCGTGTAATAATCTGCAGAACATATTACTATGTATCTGTCAGGGGGTTGAGGAGCAATGTTCTGCAGATCTCTAGAGAGCTTAGTGGTGTAATAATCTGTAGAATATATCACTATGTATCTGTCAGGAGGTAAAGGAGCAATGTTCTGCAGATCTCTAGAGAGGTCAGTGGTGTAATAATCTGCAGACTATATCACTATGTATCTGTCAGGAGGTAGAGGAGCAATGTTCTGCAGATCTCTAGAGAGATCAGTGGTGTAATAATCTGCAGAATATATCACTATCTATCTGTCAGGAGGTAGAGGAGTAATGCTCTGCAGATCTCCAGAGAGGTCAGTTGTGTAATAATCTGCAGAATATATCACTATGTATCTGTCAGGAGGTAGAGGAGCAATGTTCTGCAGATCTCTAGAGAGGTCAATGGTGTAATAATCTGCAGAATATATCACTATCTATCTGTCAGGAGGTAGAGGAGCAATGTTCTGCAGATCTCCAGAGAGGTCAGTGGTGTAATAATCTGCAGAATATATCACTAAGTATCTGTCAGGAGGTAGAGGAGTAATGTTCTGCTGATCTCCAGAGAGGTCAGTGGTGTAATAATCTGCAGAACATATCACTATGTATCTGTCAGGGGGTTGAGGAGCAATGTTCTGCAGATCTCTAGAGAGCTTAGTGGTGTAATAATCTGTAGAATATATCACTATGTATCTGTCAGGAGGTAGAGGAGCAATGTTCTGCAGATCTCTAGAGAGGTCAGTGGTGTAATAATCTGCAGAATATATCACTATGTATCTGTCAGGAGGTAGAGGAGTAATGCTCTGCAGATCTCCAGAGAGGTCAGTTGTGTAATAATCTGCAGAATATATCACTATGTATCTGTCAGGAGGTAGAGGAGCAATGTTCTGCAGATCTCTAGAGAGGTCAATGGTGTAATAATCTGCAGAATATATCACTATCTATCTGTCAGGAGGTAGAGGAGCAATGTTCTGCAGATCTCCAGAGAGGTCAGTGGTGTAATAATCTGCAGAATATATCACTAAGTATCTGTCAGGAGGTAGAGGAGTAATGTTCTGCTGATCTCCAGAGAGGTCAGTGGTGTAATAATCTGCAGAACATATTACTATGTATCTGTCAGGGGGTTGAGGAGCAATGATCTGCAGATCTCTAGAGAGCTTAGTGGTGTAATAATCTGTAGAATATATCACTATGTATCTGTCAGGAGGTAAAGGAGCAATGTTCTGCAGATCTCTAGAGAGGTCAGTGGTGTAATAATCTGCAGACTATATCACTATGTATCTGTCAGGAGGTAGAGGAGCAATGTTCTGCAGATCTCTAGAGAGATCAGTGGTGTAATAATCTGCAGAATATATCACTATCTATCTGTCAGGAGGTAGAGGAGTAATGCTCTGCAGATCTCCAGAGAGGTCAGTTGTGTAATAATCTGCAGAATATATCACTATGTATCTGTCAGGAGGTAGAGGAGCAATGATCTGCAGATCTCTTGAGAGGTCAGTGGTGTAATAATCTGCAGAATATATCACTATGTATCTGTCAGGAGGTAGAGGAGAAATGTTCTGCAGATCTCCAGAGAGGTCAGTGGTATAATAATCTGCAGAATATATCTCTATGTGTCTGTCAGGAGGTAGAGGAGCAATGTTCTGCAGATCTCTAGAGAGGTCAGTGGTGTAATAATCTCCATAATATATCACTATGTATCTGTCAGGAGGTAGTGGAGCAATGTTCTGCAGTTCTCCAGAGTTGTCAGTGGTGTAATAATCTGCAGGATATATCACTATGTATCTGTCAGGAGGTAGAGGAGCAATGTTCTGCAGATCTCTAGAGAGGTCAGTGGTGTAATAATCTGCAGAATATATCACTATCTATCTGTCAGGAGGTAGAGGAGTAATGTTCTGCAGATCTCCAGAGAGGTCAGTGGTGTAATAATCTGCAGAATATATCACTATATATCTGTCAGGAGGTAGAGAGAACAGAGCAATGTTCTGCAGATCTCTAGAGAGGTCAGTGGTGTAATAATCTGCAGGATATATCACTATGTATCTGTCAGGAGGTAGAAGAGCAATGTTCTGCAGATCTCTAGAGAGGTCAGTGGTGTAATAATCTTCAGAATATATCACTATCTATCTGTCAGGAGGTAGAGGAGCAATGTTCTGCTGATCTCCATAGAGGTCAGTGGTGTAATAATCTGCAGAATATATCACTATGTATCTGTCAGGAGGTAGAGGAGCAATGTTCTGCTGATCTCCAGAGAGGTCAGTGGTGTAATAATCTGCAGAATATATCACTATGTATCTGTCAGGGGGTTGAGGAGCAATGTTCTGCAGATCTACAGAGAGGTCAGTGGTGTAATAATCTGCAGAATATATCATTATGTATCTGTCAGGGGGTAGAGGAGTAATGTTCTGCAGATCTCCAGAGAGGTTAGTAGTGTAATAATCTGCAGAATATATCACTTTGTATCTGTCAGGCGGTAGAGGAGCAATGTTCTGCAGATCTCTAGAAAGGTTAGTGGTGTTATAATCTGCAGAATATATCACTATGTATCTGTCAGGAGGTAGAGGAGAAATGTTCTGCAGATCTCTAGAGAGGTAAGTGGTGTAATAATCTGCAGAATATATCACTATCTGTCAGGAGGTAGAGGAGCAATGTTCTGCAGATCTCCAGAGAGGTCAGTGGTGTAATAATCTGCAGAATATATCACTATGTATCTGTCAGGAGGTAGAGGAGCAATGTTCTGCTGATCTCCAGAGAGGTCAGTGGTGTAATAATCTGCAGAATATATCACTATCTATCTGTCAGGAGGTAGAGGAGCAATGTTCTGCAGATCTCTAGAGAGGTTAATGGTGTAATAATCTGCAGAATATATCACTATGTATCTGTCAGGGGGTTGAGGAGCAATGTTCTGCAGATCTCCAGAGAGGTCAGTGGTGTAATAATCTGCAGAATATATCACTATATATCTGTCAGGAGGTAGAGGAGCAATGTTCTGCAGATCTCCAGAGAGGTCCGTGGTGTAATAAACTGCAGAATATATCACTATATATCTGTTAGGAGGTAGAGAGAACAGAGCAATGTTCTGCAGATCTCCAGAGAGGTCAGTGGTGTAATAAACTGCAGAATATATCACTATATATCTGTTAGGAGGTAGAGAGAACAGAGCAATGTTCTGCAGATCTCTAGAGAAGTCAGTGGTGTAATAAACTGCAGACTATACCACTATGTATCTGTCAGGAGGTAGAGGAGCAATGTTCTGCAGATCTCTAGAGAAGTCAGTGGTGTAATAATCTGCAGAATATATCACTATGTATCTGTCAGGAGGTAGAGGAGCAATGTTCTGCAGGTCTCCAGAGAGGTCAGTGGTGTAATAAACTGCAGAATATATCACTATGTATCTGTCAGGAGGTAGAGGAGTAATGTTCTGCAGATCTCTAGAGAGGTCAGTGGTGTAATAATCTGCAGGATATATCACTATATATCTGTCAGGAGGAAGAGGAGTAATGTTCTGCAGATCTCCAGAGAGGTCAGTGGTGTAATAATCTGCAGAATATATCACTATGTATCTGTCAGGAGGTAGAGGAGCAATGTTCTGCAGATCTCTCGAGAGGTCAGTGGTGTAATAATCTGCAGAATATATCACTATGTATCTGTCAGGAGGTAGAGAGGACAGAGCAATGTTCTGCAGATCTCCAGAGAGGTCAGTGGTATAATAATCTGCAGAATATATCTCTATGTGTCTGTCAGGAGGTAGAGGAGCAATGTTCTGCAGATCTCTTGAGAGGTCAGTGGTGTAATAATATGCAGAATATATCACTATGTATCTGTCAGGGGGTTGAGGAGCAATGTTCTGCAGATCTCTAGAGAGCTTAGTGGTGTAATAATCTGTAGAATATATCACTATGTATCTGTCAGGAGGTAAAGGAGCAATGTTCTGCAGATCTCTAGAGAGGTCAGTGGTGTAATAATCTGCAGACTATATCACTATGTATCTGTCAGGAGGTAGAGGAGCAATGTTCTGCAGATCTCTAGAGAGATCAGTGGTGTAATAATCTGCAGAATATATCACTATGTATCTGTCAGGAGGTAGAGGAGTAATGCTCTGCAGATCTCCAGAGAGGTCAGTTGTGTAATAATCTGCAGAATATATCACTATGTATCTGTCAGGAGGTAGAGGAGCAATGTTCTGCAGATCTCTAGAGAGGTCAATGGTGTAATAATCTGCAGAATATATCACTATCTATCTGTCAGGAGGTAGAGGAGCAATGTTCTGCAGATCTCCAGAGAGGTCAGTGGTGTAATAATCTGCAGAATATATCACTAAGTATTTGTCAGGAGGTAGAGGAGTAATGTTCTGCTGCTCTCCAGAGAGGTCAGTGGTGTAATAATCTGCAGAACATATCACTATGTATCTGTCAGGGGGTTGAGGAGCAATGTTCTGCAGATCTCTAGAGAGCTTAGTGGTGTAATAATCTGTAGAATATATCACTATGTATCTGTCAGGAGGTAAAGGAGCAATGTTCTGCAGATCTCTAGAGAGGTCAGTGGTGTAATAATCTGCAGACTATATCACTATGTATCTGTCAGGAGGTAGAGGAGCAATGTTCTGCAGATCTCTAGAGAGGTCAATGGTGTAATAATCTGCAGAATATATCACTATCTATCTGTCAGGAGGTAGAGGAGCAATGTTCTGCAGATCTCCAGAGAGGTCAGTGGTGTAATAATCTGCAGAATATATCACTAAGTATCTGTCAGGAGGTAGAGGAGTAATGTTCTGCTGATCTCCAGAGAGGTCAGTGGTGTAATAATCTGCAGAACATATCACTATGTATCTGTCAGGGGGTTGAGGAGCAATGTTCTGCAGATCTCTAGAGAGCTTAGTGGTGTAATAATCTGTAGAATATATCACTATGTATCTGTCAGGAGGTAAAGGAGCAATGTTCTGCAGATCTCTAGAGAGGTCAGTGGTGTAATAATCTGCAGACTATATCACTATGTATCTGTCAGGAGGTAGAGGAGCAATGTTCTGCAGATCTCTAGAGAGGTCAGTGGTGTAATAATCTGCAGAATATATCACTATGTATCTGTCAGGAGGTAGAGGTGTAATGCTCTGCAGATCTCCAGAGAGGTCAGTTGTGTAATAATCTGCAGAATATATCACTATGTATCTGTCAGGAGGTAGAGGAGCAATGATCTGCAGATCTCTTGAGAGGTCAGTGGTGTAATAATCTGCAGAATATATCACTATGTATCTGTCAGGAGGTAGAGGAGAAATGTTCTGCAGATCTCCAGAGAGGTCAATGGTATAATAATCTGCAGAATATATCTCTATGTGTCTGTCAGGAGGTAGAGGAGCAATGTTCTGCAGATCTCTAGAGAGGTCAGTGGTGTAATAATCTCCATAATATATCACTATGTATCTGTCAGGAGGTAGTGGAGCAATGTTCTGCAGTTCTCCAGAGTTGTCAGTGGTGTAATAATCTGCAGGATATATCACTATGTATCTGTCAGGAGGTAGAGGAGCAATGTTCTGCAGATCTCTAGAGAGGTCAGTGGTGTAATAATCTGCAGAATATATCACTATCTATCTGTCAGGAGGTAGAGGAGTAATGTTCTGCAGATCTCCAGAGAGGTCAGTGGTGTAATAATCTGCAGAATATATCACTATATATCTGTCAGGAGGTAGAGAGAACAGAGCAATGTTCTGCAGATCTCTAGAGAGGTCAGTGGTGTAATAATCTGCAGACTGTATCACTATGTATCTGTTAGGAGGTAGAGGAGCAATGTTCTGCAGTTCTCCAGAGTTGTCAGTGGTGTAATAATCTGCAGGATATATCACTATGTATCTGTCAGGAGGTAGAAGAGCAATGTTCTGCAGATCTCTAGAGAGGTCAGTGGTGTAATAATCTGCAGAATATATCACTATCTATCTGTCAGGAGGTAGAGGAGCAATGTTCTGCAGATCTCTAGAGAGGTCAATGGTGTAATAATCTGCAGAATATATCACTATCTATCTGTCAGGAGGTAGAGGAGCAATGTTCTGCTGATCTCCATAGAGGTCAGTGGTGTAATAATCTGCAGAATATATCACTATGTATCTGTCAGGTGGTACAGGAGCAATGTTCTGCTGCTCTCCAGAGAGGTCAGTGGTGTAATAATCTGCAGAATATATCACTATGTATCTGTCAGGGGGTTGAGGAGCAATGTTCTGCAGATCTCCAGAGAGGTTAGTGGTGTAATAATCTGCAGGACATATCACTATGTATCTGTCAGGAGGTAGAGGAGCAATGTTCTGCAGATCTCTAGAGAGGTCAGTGGTGTAATAATCTGCAGAATATATCACTATCTATCTGTCAGGAGGTAGAGGAGCAATGTTCTGCAGATCTCTAGAGAGGTTAGTGGTGTTATAATCTGCAGAATATATCACTATGTATCTGTCAGGAGGTAGAGGAGAAATGTTCTGCAGATCTCTAGAGAGGTAAGTGGTGTAATAATCTGCAGAATATATCACTATCTATCTGTCATTAGGTAGAGGAGCAATGTTCTGCAGATATCTAGAGAGGTCAATGGTGTAATAATCTGCAGAATATATCACTATCTATCTGTCAGGAGGTAGAGGAGCAATGTTCTGCAGATCTCCAGAGAGGTCAGTGGTGTAATAATCTGCAGAATATATCACTATGTATCTGTCAGGAGGTAGAGGAGCAATGTTCTGCTGATCTCCAGAGAGGTCAGTGGTGTAATAATCTGCAGAATATATCACTATCTATCTGTCAGGAGGTAGAGGAGCAATGTTCTGCAGATCTCTAGAGAGGTTAATGGTGTAATAATCTGCAGAATATATCACTATGTATCTGTCAGGGGGTTGAGGAGCAATGTTCTGCAGATCTCTAGAGAGGTTACTGGTGTAATAATCTGTAGCATATATCACTATGTATCTGTCAGGAGGTAGAGGAGCAATGTTCTGCTGATCTCCAGAGAGGTCAGTGGTGTAATAATCTGCAGAATATATCACTATCTATCTGTCAGGAGGTAGAGGAGCAATGTTCTGCAGATCTCTAGTGAGGTTAATGGTGTAATAATCTGCAGAATATATCACTATGTATCTGTCAGGGGGTTGAGGAGCAATGTTCTGCAGATCTCTAGAGAGGTTACTGGTGTAATAATCTGTAGCATATATCACTATGTATCTGTCAGGAGGTAGAGGAGCAATGTTCTGCTGATCTCCAGAGAGGTCAGTGGTGTAATAATCTGCAGAATATATCACTATCTATCTGTCAGGAGGTAGAGGAGCAATGTTCTGCAGATCTCTAGAGAGGTTAATGGTGTAATAATCTGCAGAATATATCACTTTGTATCTGTCAGGCGGTAGAGGAGCAATGTTCTGCAGATCTCTAGAAAGGTTAGTGGTGTTATAATCTGCAGAATATATCACTATGTATCTGTCAGGAGGTAGAGGAGAAATGTTCTGCAGATCTCTAGAGAGGTAAGTGGTGTAATAATACGCAGAATATATCACTATCTATCTGTCAGGAGGTAGAGGAGCAATGTTCTGCAGATCTCCAGAGAGGTCAGTGGTGTAATAATCTGCAGAATATATCACTATGTATCTGTCAGGAGGTAGAGGAGCAATGTTCTGCTGATCTCCAGAGAGGTCAGTGGTGTAATAATCTGCAGAATATATCACTATCTATCTGTCAGGAGGTAGAGGAGCAATGTTCTGCAGATCTCTAGAGAGGTTAATGGTGTAATAATCTGCAGAATATATCACTATGTATCTGTCAGGGGGTTGAGGAGCAATGTTCTGCAGATCTCTAGAGAGGTTACTGGTGTAATAATCTGTAGCATATATCACTATGCATCTGTCAGGAGGTAGAGGAGCAATGTTCTGCAGATCTCCAGAGAGGTCCGTGGTGTAATAAACTGCAGGATATATCACTATATATCTGTTAGGAGGTAGAGAGAACAGAGCAATGTTCTGCAGATCTCCAGAGAGGTCAGTGGTGTAATAAACTGCAGAATATATCACTATATATCTGTTAGGAGGTAGAGAGAACAGAGCAATGTTCTGCAGATCTCTAGAGAAGTCAGTGGTGTAATAAACTGCAGACTATACCACTATGTATCTGTCAGGAGGTAGAGGAGCAATGTTCTGCAGGTCTCCAGAGAGGTCAGTGGTGTAATAAACTGCAGAATATATCACTATGTATCTGTCAGGAGGTAGAGGAGTAATGTTCTGCAGATCTCTAGAGAGGTCAGTGGTGTAATAATCTGCAGGATATATCACTATATATCTGTCAGGAGGAAGAGGAGTAATGTTCTGCAGATCTCCAGAGAGGTCAGTGGTGTAATAATCTGCAGAATATATCACTATGTATCTGTCAGGAGGTAGAGGAGCAATGTTCTGCAGATCTCTCGAGAGGTCAGTGGTGTAATAATCTGCAGAATATATCACTATGTATCTGTCAGGAGGTAGAGAGGACAGAGCAATGTTCTGCAGATCTCCAGAGAGGTCAGTGGTATAATAATCTGCAGAATATATCTCTATGTGTCTGTCAGGAGGTAGAGGAGCAATGTTCTGCAGATCTCTTGAGAGGTCAGTGGTGTAATAATATGCAGAATATATCACTATATATCTGTCAGGAGGTAGAGGAGCAATGTTCTGCAGATCTCTAGAGAGGTCAGTGGTGTAATAATCTGCAGACTATATCACTATGTATCTGTCAGGAGGTAGAGGAGTAATGTTCTGCAGTTCTCCAGAGTTGTCAGTGGTGTAATAATCTGCAGGATATATCACTATGTATCTGTCAGGAGGTAGAAGAGCATTGTTCTGCAGATCTCTAGAGAGGTCAGTGGTGTAATAATCTGCAGAATATATCACTATCTATCTGTCAGGAGGTAGAGGAGTAATGTTCTGCAGATCTCCAGAGAGGTCAGAGGTGTAATAATCTGCAGAATATATCACTATCTATCTGTCAGGAGGTAGAGGAGCAATGATCTGCAGATCTCTAGAGAGGTCAATGGTGTAATAATCTGCAGAATATATCACTATCTGTCAGGAGGTAGAGGAGCAATGTTCTGCAGATCTCCAGAGAGGTCAGTGGTGTAATAATCTGCAGAATATATCACTATGTATCTGTCAGGAGGTAGAGGAGTAATGTTCTGCTGATCTCCAGAGAGGTCAGTGGTGTAATAATCTGCAGAACATATCACTATGTATCTGTCAGGGGGTTGAGGAGCAATGTTCTGCAGATCTCTAGAGAGCTTAGTGGTGTAATAATCTGTAGAATATATCACTATGTATCTGTCAGGAGGTAAAGGAGCAATGTTCTGCAGATCTCTAGAGAGGTCAGTGGTGTAATAATCTGCAGACTATATCACTATGTATCTGTCAGGAGGTAGAGGAGCAATGTTCTGCAGATCTCTAGAGAGGTCAGTGGTGTAATAATCTGCAGAATATATCACTATGTATCTGTCAGGAGGTAGAGGAGTAATGCTCTGCAGATCTCCAGAGAGGTCAGTTGTGTAATAATCTGCAGAATATATCACTATGTATCTGTCAGGAGGTAGAGGAGCAATGTTCTGCAGATCTCTAGAGAGGTCAATGGTGTAATAATCTGCAGAATATATCACTATCTATCTGTCAGGAGGTAGAGGAGCAATGTTCTGCAGATCTCCAGAGAGGTCAGTGGTGTAATAATCTGCAGAATATATCACTAAGTATCTGTCAGGAGGTAGAGGAGTAATGTTCTGCTGATCTCCAGAGAGGTCAGTGGTGTAATAATCTGCAGAACATATTACTATGTATCTGTCAGGGGGTTGAGGAGCAATGATCTGCAGATCTCTAGAGAGCTTAGTGGTGTAATAATCTTTAGAATATATCACTATGTATCTGTCAGGAGGTAAAGGAGCAATGTTCTGCAGATCTCTAGAGAGGTCAGTGGTGTAATAATCTGCAGACTATATCACTATGTATCTGTCAGGAGGTAGAGGAGCAATGTTCTGCAGATCTCTAGAGAGATCAGTGGTGTAATAATCTGCAGAATATATCACTATCTATCTGTCAGGAGGTAGAGGAGTAATGCTCTGCAGATCTCCAGAGAGGTCAGTTGTGTAATAATCTGCAGAATATATCACTATGTATCTGTCAGGAGGTAGAGGAGCAATGATCTGCAGATCTCTTGAGAGGTCAGTGGTGTAATAATCTGCAGAATATATCACTATGTATCTGTCAGGAGGTAGAGGAGAAATGTTCTGCAGATCTCCAGAGAGGTCAGTGGTATAATAATCTGCAGAATATATCTCTATGTGTCTGTCAGGAGGTAGAGGAGCAATGTTCTGCAGATCTCTAGAGAGGTCAGTGGTGTAATAATCTCCATAATATATCACTATGTATCTGTCAGGAGGTAGTGGAGCAATGTTCTGCAGTTCTCCAGAGTTGTCAGTGGTGTAATAATCTGCAGGATATATCACTATGTATCTGTCAGGAGGTAGAGGAGCAATGTTCTGCAGATCTCTAGAGAGGTCAGTGGTGTAATAATCTGCAGAATATATCACTATCTATCTGTCAGGAGGTAGTGGAGCAATGTTCTGCAGATCTCTAGAGAGATCAGTGGTGTAATAATCTGCAGAATATATCACTATGTATCTGTCAGGAGGTAGAGGAGTAATGCTCTGCAGATCTCCAGAGAGGTCAGTTGTGTAATAAACTGCAGAATATATCACTATATATCTGTTAGGAGGTAGAGAGAACAGAGCAATGTTCTGCAGATCTCCAGAGAGGTCAGTGGTGTAATAAACTGCAGAATATATCACTATATATCTGTTAGGAGGTAGAGAGAACAGAGCAATGTTCTGCAGATCTCCAGAGTTGTCAGTGGTGTAATAATCTGCAGGATATATCACTATGTATCTGTCAGGAGGTAGAGGAGCAATGTTCTGCAGATCTCTAGAGAGGTCAGTGGTGTAATAATCTGCAGAATATATCACTATCTATCTGTCAGGAGGTAGTGGAGCAATGTTCTGCAGTTCTCCAGAGTTGTCAGTGGTGTAATAATCTGCAGGATATATCACTATGTATCTGTCAGGAGGTAGAGGAGCAATGTTCTGCAGATCTCTAGAGAGGTCAGTGGTGTAATAATCTGCAGAATATATCACTAAGTATCTGTCAGGAGGTAGAGGAGTAATGTTCTGCTGATCTCCAGAGAGGTCAGTGGTGTAATAATCTGCAGAACATATCACTATGTATCTGTCAGGGGGTTGAGGAGCAATGTTCTGCAGATCTCTAGAGAGCTTAGTGGTGTAATAATCTGTAGAATATATCACTATGTATCTGTCAGGAGGTAAAGGAGCAATGTTCTGCAGATCTCTAGAGAGGTCAGTGGTGTAATAATCTGCAGACTATATCACTATGTATCTGTCAGGAGGTAGAGGAGCAATGTTCTGCAGATCTCTAGAGAGGTCAGTGGTGTAATAATCTGCAGAATATATCACTATGTATCTGTCAGGAGGTAGAGGAGTAATGCTCTGCAGATCTCCAGAGAGGTCAGTTGTGTAATAATCTGCAGAATATATCACTATGTATCTGTCAGGAGATAGAGAGGAGAGAGCAATATTCTGCTGATTTCCAGAGAGGTCAGTGGTGTAATAATCTGCAGAATATATCACTATGTATCTATCAGCAGGTAGAGAGGACAGAGCAATATTCTGCAGATCTCCAGAGAGGTCACTGGTGTAATACTCTGCAGAACATATCACTATGTATCTGTCAGGAGGTAGAGGAGTAATGTTCTGAAGATCCCTAGAGAGGTCAGTGGTGTAATAATCTGCAGAATATATCACTGTGTATCTGTCAGGATGTAGAGGAGCAATGTTCTGCAGATCTATAGAGAGGTCAGTGGTGTAATAATCTGCAGAATATATCACTATGTATCTGTCAGGAGGTAGAGGAGCAATGTTCTGAAGATCTCCAGAGACGTCAGTGGTGTAATAATCTACAGAATATATCACTATGTATCTGTCAGGAGGTAGAGGAGCAATGTTCTGCAGATCTCTAGAGAGGTCAGTGGTGTAATAATCTGCAGAATATATCACTATGTATCTGTCAGGAGGTAGAGGAGTAATGCTCTGCAGATCTCCAGAGAGGTCAGTTGTGTAATAATCTGCAGAATATATCACTATGTATCTGTCAGGAGGTAGAGGAGCAATGTTCTGCAGATCTCTAGAGAGGTCAATGGTGTAATAATCTGCAGAATATATCACTATCTATCTGTCAGGAGGTAGAGGAGCAATGTTCTGCAGATCTCCAGAGAGGTCAGTGGTGTAATAATCGGCAGAATATATCACTAAGCATCTGTCAGGAGGTAGAGGAGTAATGTTCTGCTGATCTCCAGAGAGGTCAGTGGTGTAATAATCTGCAGAACATATTACTATGTATCTGTCAGGGGGTTGAGGAGCAATGTTCTGCAGATCTCTAGAGAGCTTAGTGGTGTAATAATCTGTAGAATATATCACTATGTATCTGTCAGGAGGTAAAGGAGCAATGTTCTGCAGATCTCTAGAGAGGTCAGTGGTGTAATAATCTGCAGACTATATCACTATGTATCTGTCAGGAGGTAGAGGAGCAATGTTCTGCAGATCTCTAGGGATCAGTGGTGTAATAATCTGCAGAATATATCACTATGTATCTGTCAGGAGGTAGAGGAGTAATGCTCTGCAGTTCTCCAGAGAGGTCAGTTGTGTAATAATCTGCAGAATATATCACTATGTATCTGTCAGGAGGTAGAGGAGCAATGTTCTGCAGATCTCTAGAGAGGTCAATGGTGTAATAATCTGCAGAATATATCACTATCTATCTGTCAGGAGGTAGAGGAGCAATGTTCTGCAGATCTCCAGAGAGGTCAGTGGTGTAATAATCTGCAGAATATATCACTAAGTATCTGTCAGGAGGTAGAGGAGTAATGTTCTGCTGATCTCCAGAGAGGTCAGTGGTGTAATAATCTGCAGAACATATCACTATGTATCTGTCAGGGGGTTGAGGAGCAATGTTCTGCAGATCTCTAGAGAGCTTAGTGGTGTAATAATCTGTAGAATATATCACTATGTATCTGTCAGGAGGTAAAGGAGCAATGTTCTGCAGATCTCTAGAGAGGTCAGTGGTGTAATAATCTGCAGACTATATCACTATGTATCTGTCAGGAGGTAGAGGAGCAATGTTCTGCAGATCTCTAGAGAGGTCAGTGGTGTAATAATCTGCAGAATATATCACTATGTATCTGTCAGGAGGTAGAGGAGTAATGCTCTGCAGATCTCCAGAGAGGTCAGTTGTGTAATAATCTGCAGAATATATCACTATGTATCTGTCAGGAGATAGAGAGGAGAGAGCAATATTCTGCTGATTTCCAGAGAGGTCAGTGGTGTAATAATCTGCAGAATATATCACTATGTATCTATCAGCAGGTAGAGAGGACAGAGCAATATTCTGCAGATCTCCAGAGAGGTCACTGGTGTAATACTCTGCAGAACATATCACTATGTATCTGTCAGGAGGTAGAGGAGTAATGTTCTGAAGATCCCTAGAGAGGTCAGTGGTGTAATAATCTGCAGAATATATCACTGTGTATCTGTCAGGATGTAGAGGAGCAATGTTCTGCAGATCTATAGAGAGGTCAGTGGTGTAATAATCTGCAGAATATATCACTATGTATCTGTCAGGAGGTAGAGGAGCAATGTTCTGAAGATCTCCAGAGACGTCAGTGGTGTAATAATCTACAGAATATATCACTATGTATCTGTCAGGAGGTAGAGGAGCAATGTTCTGCAGATCTCTAGAGAGGTCAGTGGTGTAATAATCTGCAGAATATATCACTATGTATCTGTCAGGAGGTAGAGGAGTAATGCTCTGCAGATCTCCAGAGAGGTCAGTTGTGTAATAATCTGCAGAATATATCACTATGTATCTGTCAGGAGATAGAGAGGAGAGAGCAATATTCTGCTGATTTCCAGAGAGGTCAGTGGTGTAATAATCTGCAGAATATATCACTATGTATCTATCAGCAGGTAGAGAGGACAGAGCAATATTCTGCAGATCTCCAGAGAGGTCACTGGTGTAATACTCTGCAGAACATATCACTATGTATCTGTCAGGAGGTAGAGGAGTAATGTTCTGAAGATCCCTAGAGAGGTCAGTGGTGTAATAATCTGCAGAATATATCACTGTGTATCTGTCAGGATGTAGAGGAGCAATGTTCTGCAGATCTATAGAGAGGTCAGTGGTGTAATAATCTGCAGAATATATCACTATGTATCTGTCAGGAGGTAGAGGAGCAATGTTCTGAAGATCTCCAGAGACGTCAGTGGTGTAATAATCTACAGAATATATCACTATGTATCTGTCAGGAGGTAGAGGAGCAATGTTCTGCAGATCTCTAGAGAGGTCAGTGGTGTAATAATCTGCAGAATATATCACTGTGTATCTCTCAGGAGCTAGAGGAGCAATGTTCTGCAGATCCCTAGAGAAGTCAGTTGTGTAATAATCTGCAGAATATAACGCTATTTATCTGTCAGGAGGTAGAGGAGCAATGTTCTGCAGATCTCTAGAGAAGTCAGTGGTGTAATAATCTGCAGAATATATCACTGTGTATCTGTCAGGAGGTATAGGAGCAATGTTCTGCAGATCTCTAGAGAAGTCAGTGGTGTAATAATCTGCAGAATAAATCACTGTGTATCTGTCAGGCGGTAGAGGAGCAATGTTCTGCAGATCTCCAGAAAGGCCAGTGGTGTAATAATCTTCAGAATATATCACTATGTATCTGTCAGGCGTTAGAGAGGAGAGAGCAATGTTCTGCAGATCTCTATTTCAGTGGGAGGCGGATGTTTCTTTTTACCGCTAGCTGATTTTTTTCAACTAGCGGACAAAAGAAGCGTCCTGCCCGATCTGAAGTGAATGGGAGTAGGAATCTTTTGGCTGATGGCAGGAATAATTCTGCGGCCGATTTTGCAGCGGGACCCACCAAGCAAAATCCACTGTGTGAACATGGTCTTAGTGACCCCTTTGCGGTGCAACTTACTCGGCGGCAGTGGAAGTAAAATGGAAGAAACTAGACACCAAAAATAAAAAGTTAGGCCCGCTGTGTTTTACCATAGATAAGTTAGGCCCCCTGTGTTTTACCATAGATACGTTAGGCCCCCCTGTGTTTTACTATAGATAAGTAAGGCCCCTGTGTTTTACCATAGATAAGTTAGGTCCCCCTGTGTTTTACCATAGATAAGTTAGGCCCCCTGTGTTTTACCATAGATACGTTAGGCCCCCCTGTGTTTTACTATAGATAAGTAAGGCCCCTGTGTTTTACCATAGATACGTTAGGCCCCCCTGTGTTTTACCATAGATAAGTTAGGCCCCCTGTGTTTTACCATAGATAAGTTAGGCTCCCTGTGTTTTACCATAGTTAAGTTAGGCTCCCTGTGTTTTACCATAGATAAGTTAGGTCCCCTGTGTTTTACAATAGATAAGTTAGGCCCCCTGTGTTTTACCATAGATAAGTTAGGCCCCCTGTGTTTTACCATAGATAAGTTAGGCCCCCTGTGTTTTACCATAGATAAGTTAGGCCCCCTGTGTTTTACCATAGATAAGTTAGGCCCCCTGTGTTTTACCATAGATAAGTTACGCCCCCTGGGTTTTACCATAGATAAGTTAGGCCCCCTGTGTTTTACCATAGATAAGTTAGGCCCCTGTGTTTTACCATAGATAAGTTAGGTCCCGCTGTGTTTTACCATAGATAAGTTAGGCCCCCTGTGTTTTACCATAGATACGTTAGGCCCCCCTGTGTTTTACTATAGATAAGTAAGGCCCCTGTGTTTTACCATAGATAAGTTAGGTCCCCCTGTGTTTTACCATAGTTTAGTTAGGCCCCCTGTGTTTTACCATAGATAAGTTAGGTCCCTGTGTTTTACCATAGATAAGTTAGGTCCCCTGTGTTTTACCATAGATAAGTTAGGCCCCCTGTGTTTTACCATAGATAAGTTAGGCCCCCTGTGTTTTACCATAGATACGTTAGGCCCCCCTGTGTTTTACCATAGATAAGTTAGGCCCCCTGTGTTTTACCATAGATAAGTTAGGCTCCCTGTGTTTTACCATAGTTAAGTTAGGCTCCCTGTGTTTTACCATAGATAAGTTAGGTCCCCTGTGTTTTACAATAGATAAGTTAGGCCCCCTGTGTTTTACCATAGATAAGTTAGGCCCCCTGTGTTTTACCATAGATAAGTTACGCCCCCTGGGTTTTACCATAGATAAGTTAGGCCCCCTGTGTTTTACCATAGATAAGTTAGGCCCCCTGTGTTTTACCATAGATAAGTTAGGCCCCCTGTGTTTTACCATAGATAAGTTACGCCCCCTGGGTTTTACCATAGATAAGTTAGGCCCCCTGTGTTTTACCATAGATAAGTTAGGCCCCTGTGTTTTACCATAGATAAGTTAGGCCCCTGTGTTTTACCATTGATAAGTTAGGTCCCCTGTGTTTTACCATAGATAAGTTAGGCCCCCTGTGTTTTGCCATAGATAAGTTAGGCCCCCCTGTGTTTTGCCATAGATAAGTTAGGCACCCTGTGTTTTACCATAGATAAGTTAGGCGCCCTGTGTTTTGCCATAGATAAGTTAGGCACCCTGTGTTTTACCATAGATAAGTTAGGCCCCCTTTGCACAATTAAAAATAAAACTCACCTTACCCGTTCCCACGACGGCCTGATGGATCCTGTCACAGATTTTTAGCCTCTAAATGACCGAACAATGAAACACAAAGTATATTAGAGAATTCTAGAAATGTTTACTGTATACTGAATAAACTTTAACCCCTTAAGGACACGGCCAATTTGAGTTTTTTCATTTTAGCCTTTTCCTTTCCGTCTTCCAAAGCCATAACTTTTTTATATTTTTTCGTCGACGCAGCCTTATGAGGGCTTGTGTTTTGCGGGACAAGTTGTAGTTTTCATGGCACCATTTATTCTACAGCATAATATACTGGGAAGCTGAATCAAAAATTATTTGTGATGTGAATGCAAAAAACAGCAATTACGCCATTTTTTGGGGGGTTTTGTTTTAACGGCGTCCATCAGGCGGTAAAAAACAATATGTTTGCCTTATTCTACAGGTTGATACGATTACAGCGATACCACATTGTTATGTTTTGTTTTATGTTTTACCACTTTTAGAAAAAATAAAACTATTTGCTAAAGAAAAATAATGTTTTGTGTCACCTTATTCTGAGAGCCATAACTTTTTTTATTTTTCCGTCACTATACCGGTGTGAGGGCTTACATTTTGTGGGGCGAGCTGTAGTTTTCACCGATACCATTTTGGGGTGCAAGCGACTTTTTGATCACTTTTTATTCTATTTGTTTGGAGCGCTAAGGTGACCAAAAAACAGCAATTTGCTTTTTATATTTTATATATATATATATTTTTACGGCTTTCACCAAGTGAGTTAAATAACTCTATATTATGATAGTTCAGACTTTTATGGATGCGGCGACACTAGTTATGTTAACTTGAATTTTTTTTTAACATTGCTTCATGGAATAAAATGGGAAAAAGGGGGTGTTTGAACTTTAAACATTTTTTGTTTTGGAACATTAAGAAAAACTTTAACTTTCCCTAGAAGACTTGAATCAGCGATTATTGGATCGCTTGCATGATATACTGCAATACTAATGTATTGCAGTATATCGCTATACTGACAGTCTCCTTTAAAGCCCTGCAAGAGGCAGGGCTTCAAAGGAGAAAAAAAGAAGGCAGACCAGGGGGCCTTTATTAGGCCCCCAGGCTGCCATAACATGCATCATGCGGGGGGCGGGGGGCGATGGCATGTTGGAGGGAGCCACCCCCGTGAATCTATATATTTAAATGCTGCAGTCACGATTGACCGTGGCATTTAAGGTATTAAACTGGTCAAATCATAGTGATCTTTGACTCCGTCCGTGGCAGTGAAGTTTCGGCTGTATTACACAGCCTTCACCTGCTAAGTATAGAGCGCGTTCAGCCCGTGAGCCCGCTCCATACTTCCCTTTAACGGCTGTTATGTACATGTACGTGGCATGTCATTAAGGGGTTATTTATTTAAATGTGAGGAAAACCACTTTAATTCCAAAAAATTGTGTTTAGTGTTGAAATTACTTGTTTTTTCATCTACAAAAATGTAAAATTATGATTTAGATCAGGGGTCTCAAACTCGGCCGGGTAAGTGGGCCGCATATAGAAAAAATGTGAAGTAGTCAGGCCACATTACTTTCAAATTTTATACAATACAAAATTATTGTTAATCAATTAGTTATTTGAACTACTATAACACTATATTACTATAATAATAATAATACTACATTACTATAATAATACCGCTAGCTTTAAAATTTGAGATATTTCACGACGTCCGTATTTCAACAATCCAGTTTTCCAGTTTAAGTGCCGCTAAATGCAGTCTGGCGGGTCAGTTAGCAGCGTTTGGCAGACACACATGTCAAGATTGGGCAGCAACATTTTAGATATTGCCACAGTGCCCTCTGTAGATGCTGCCACAGTGTCCTCTGTAGATGCTGCCACAGTGCCCTCTGTAGATGCTGCCACAGAGTCCTCTGTAGATGCTACCACAGAGTCCTCTGTAGATGCTGCCACAGAGTCCTCTGTAGATGCTGCCACAGTGCCCTCTGAAGATAATGCCACAGTGCCCTCTGTAGATAATGCAACACACCCCTAGATAATGCCACAGTGTCCTTTGTACATGCTGCCACAGTGCCCTCTGTAGATGTTGCCGCAGTGCCCTCAGTGGATGCTGCCGCAGTGCCCTCAGTGGATGCTGCCGCAGTGCCCTCAGTGGATGCTGCCGCAGTGCCCTCTGTGGATGCTGCCACAGTGCTCTCTGTAGATGCTGCCGCAGAGTCCACTGTAGATGCTGCCACAGTGACCTCTGTAGATGCTGCCACAGTGCCCTCTGTAGATAATGCAAACACCCCTAGATAATGCCACAGTGCCCTATGTAGATAATGCCACAGTGCCCTCTGTAGATAATGCAACACACCCCTACATAATGCCACAGTGTCCTTTGTACATGCTGCCACAGTGCCCTCTGTAGATGCTGCCACCGTGCCCTCTGTGGATGCTGCCACAGTGCCCTCCATGGATGCTGCCACAGTGCCCTCCGTAGATGCTGCCACAGTGCCCTCCGTAGATGCTGCCACAGTGCCCTCCGTAGATGCTGCCACGGTGCCCTCCGTAGATGCTGCCACGGTGCCCTCCGTAGATACTGCCACAGTGCCCTCCGTAGATGCTGCCACAGTGCCCTCCGTAGATGCTGCCACAGTGCCCTCCATAGATGCTGCCACAGTGCACTCCGTAGATGCTGCAACAGTGCCCTTCGCAGATGCTGCCACAGTGCCTTGAGCAGATGCTGCCACAGTGATGTCAGGGGCTTCCCCAGAGCTGGAGTCCCGGAGCAGAGCCGCTTCTAGCACCCTACCTGGGATTCCAGCTCTGCTCCTGACATCACTTTCCATATATGGACTGAGATGTCAGGGGCAACCCCAGAGCTGGAGTCCCGGGCAGAGCGCTAGTAGGCTCTTCCTGGGACTCCAGCTGTGCTCCTGACATCACTGGGACTCCTGCTCTGGGGAAGCCCCTGACATCATTGTCGATGTATGGACAGCGATTTCAGAGGCTTCCCCAGAGTCCCAGAGCAGAGCCTATACTAGCGCTCTGCCCGGGACTCCGGCTCTGGGGAAGCCCCAGACATCGTGTGTCCAAACATGGACACTGATGTCAGGGTATTCCACAGAGTCCTGGAGCAGAGCCGATACTAGCGCTCTGCCCGGGTCTCCGCTCTGGAGAAGACCCTGACACACTGTCCACATATGGACAGTGATGTCAGTGAATTCCACACAGTTACGGAGCCGAGCCTATACTAGTGCTCTGCCCGGGACTCCGCTCTGGGGAAGACCCAGACATCGTGTGTCTAAACATGGACACCGATGTCAGGGAATTCCACAGAGTCCCGGAGCAGAGCTGATACTAGCGCTCTGCCCGGGACTCCGCTCTGGGGAAGACCCTGACACACTGTCCATGTATGGACAGAAATGTCAGGGAATTCCACAGAGTCCTGGAGCAGAGCCTATACTAGCGCTCTGCCCGGGACTCTGTTCTGGGGAAGCCCCAGACATCGCTGTTGATATGTGGAATTCCAGAGTCTCGGAGCAGAGCCGATACTAGCGGCTCTGTGTCCCGCGGGCCACAAATGACAGCCCCAGGAGCCGCGTGCTTGAGACCCCTGATTTACATGGTCACTGTAGTATGAACAATGTGTGCATAAATCAATAGTACAAGCGAATATTAGAGACTTTGTAATATGTCTTATTAGGGAAAACTGCCTCTTTCTCCACTTATGAGCCACTTTTACCCTCCCCCTGTTTCATTCACAGCTACACTGCTCATTACTGCTGTATGATGTTGTCTGTGCTGCTTCTGTGGGTATGCTACAGAAACAAACAAGCAAAACGGCTCAAGAAGTGACATACACTTCTTTTTACGGGGCGTCTTTTTACACGCCGTTATTTGAAAATGAGGCGTAAAAACCTGAGACAACCCATTAAACCCCCACTGAGTTTGTATGTTTTCCCTTTTTATATAGATTTCCTTTCTAGTGTCTGCTTTTCCTCATTGCAAAAAATGTAGATTATGTAAAATTTTATGAAATTCTGTAAATTTCAGAAATGAATTGTTAACACACTTTGTGTAAGAGACTAAAAGGTTAAGCAATTAAACATTTGCTGATATGAGCCTTGTGATAAGTGATTGTGCAGAGGCGTAGCTAGGTTCTCCACCACCGGGGGAAAAGATTCAGCTTGCGCCCCCCCCCCCCCCAACCACTTTCCCGACATCACCTTTCCCCCTTGCCAGGTTTGCTTTCTCAACCAATCAATGGCATGTAATTTATTTTTCATCTTTTTTTTTATGTAACTCGAGCATAAAACCATTTGTACATTTTATAAGCGATATAGTAATATAAAAAAGTTAACATAACAATAAATTAAAAGAAAATAAATAAAGATGTCAGTGTCGGACTAAACAGATTGTATAACAGGCTAATGAGAACATATATGGTGAAATAATTAACAGTCTCCTCTTGTAGATAGTGCCATACACCCCCCTTACAGATAGTGCCACACCTCCCCTTGTAGATAGTGCCACACAGACTCCTGTAGATAGTGCCACACACCCCCCTTGTAGATAGTACCATACACCCCCTTTGTAGATAGTGTCACACCCCCTGTAGATAGTGCCACACACAGCCCCCTGTAGATAGTGCCACATACAGCCCCTTATAAATAGCACCATACACACCCCTGTAGATAGTGCCACTTAGCCCCACCTGTAGATAATGTAGAGCCCCTGGCATCCCTGTCCATATATTGATAGTGGCATCAGGGGCTACTCCAGGAGCGGAATCCTGAGGAAGAGCGTCGGCAACGGTTTGACTGGGGATTCCACCATACCTCCCAACTTTCAAGTATCACAAAGAGGGAAAACTGATGCGGCGCACATAGCAACACCGTATAATGCCCTCTAGCTGCCCCCACGCAGTATAATACCCCCATAGCTGCCACCAAACAGTATAATGCCCCCATAGCGGTCACCATAGAGCATAATGCCCCCATAGATGCACCCATACAGAATAAAGCCCTCATAGATACCCCCATACAGTATAATGCCCACACAGATGCCCCCATGCGGTATAATATACTGTGCTGAGGTATATGGTTTGTTTTGGGTTTTTTTTTTGGGGTGGGGGTTTACATCTGTTTTTGGGTGGCATAAACATGTATACTAGTGGAGAATTTGTAACTTTTGTGTCCATTTAGGGTATGTACACATGGATAAAAATGCACCAAATCATGCTGTGGAAACCAGCTAAGATAAAAAATAAAAAATAAGACTATACTCGCCTCCCTGGTCCTTTGGATGGTCTCTGTACAGCTGCCATTCTGTGATTGGCTGCTGAACAGAGACCATGTATGTGTTGCCACAAGAGCGCCACGGGAGGGGAGGAGAGAGAGAGAGAGAGAGAGAGAGAGAGGAGAGAGAGGAGAGAGAGGAGAGAGAGAGAGAGAGAGAGAGAGAGAGAGAGAGAGAGAGAGAGAGAGAGAGAGAGAATGAATCGAATACACACATATACACTTACCTTTTGTAGGTAGCTGGACTTTTCACATACAGTCTGGTCAAGAACTTGGAGCCTCTTCATAGGTCAGCAGTGATGGTTGCCTGGAGTTCAGTAGTCAGGAGGAGGAGGGGAAGAGAGCCTGCAGATACAGTGCTGCCCCGAGAGGAGGTCAGGAAGAGTGCACACCAGGCTCTGTTCGCTTCTACCTGTTATCACTGCTTAGCTCCGATGTGACAGGAGAGGAGCTGGATGTAAACTTCCCTGACCTGCTTTCTGCCTGTACTGTAGCGTCTCTGCAGACTTCCTCCCCCTCCCCCTGCTTGTCCCTGACTGCTGACAGCTAATGACAGAACAGCTGGAGCAGAGAAGGGACATGCAGGGTGGAGTGCGTGATGAACGCTGATCTAATATTTACAGCGTCTGTGTGGTGGCCTCTCGTTTGCTGCTCAACCTGACACATGGCATGTGTCACCCGGCGCCCCCACAACCTTCTCTCTTAATTGCGCCCGGGGCACATGCTCCGCCTGCCCCCCCTAGCTACGCCCCTGGATTGTGCCACGATTTCTCTGAAAGGTCAATTAGGATCATATCCAACCCCTTTCGAGCTGTTCATTGCCAAGGCAGCATTAGTGACATCAATGTGACAGCAACACACAGTATATGGCTATGGGTAAATTACTGGTAGCCGGTGGCAACAACAGCCTGTTTTAAAACACTGTACTGTCATATATTTTATGCTTTTTAAACTTAAATAAAACGGTCCAAAAATGATCCCTTTTTGGCGGTGATGCCTGACGGTGTTTATACACACACGATAGTATCGGAAAAAGCAATGGCTTTTTAACAAGCGGTCCATGATGTCTATTTTAGAAGGCAGTGGCACGCTATCAGCACCAGGATAATACATAGATGTGTGTGGTACGCTATGACGGAATCCTTTATGGACAGGTCGGGTATTTTCGGGCAGGTGTCTCACTGATAGATGATGTCCTTTCTTATCCCTCTTTTGGGACACGCTCTGCACCTTTTTAGGTCCTTTCCTTCTTTACAGTTTGGAAAAATTTGATAGAAAATTATTCTTCTGGTATAATATGGGCGGATGTGGTCGGGCCCTCCCCTACCTGGTTCCCAAATATTAGGACCTTGATAACCACCTCAAGAACCTAATGGAATGTTCCCCTCTGGCCTGCCAGGGGTGAGCTGGGCTGGGCCAGACCCCAGTAGATTTTTAGGACCCCATCTGTCATGAACAAATACACAGTAAACAGTGAGGTCCCTGTTCTTCCCAAACCTCTGTCTCTACCCACTTGTACGACCCGACCTAAACAACGGCGCACAACTGGGCGGCGTTCCCTATAGCGGTAAAAGTGAAACTGACAAACAGATAAGACAGAGACAGTACGAAATAACAAAGGGTCACCTGGGAAGTACACGGAGGGAGAGGCAGGGCAATTGCGCAGCGGACAAGTCCAGGCACAAAAGGTGGAGTCAGGCAGGCAGGGTCAAACCAGGAGAGTGCGGAAAAACAAAAGTCAGAAGGCAAAGAAAAGTCAGGAGTCCAGCCGAGGTCAGGTCACAAGAAGTCAAAAAGCAAGTCGCTTAGGGGAGTCTGAAAACAAGGGAAAGCACCAGGCAAGGAAACTCTAATTACAGACAAAGGCCAACTATCCCAGGCTGAACTAAATAAGGAGAGGGCGGGAGCTCAGGAACAACAGCCAGGCTTTGATTGGCCTGATGCTCCTGAGCTCCTATTGGCTGCAGACTGCCTCAGTCTGCCAGGCCGGGCGACGCCCGTGCGAGTAACTCTCGTTGTCCTGGAGACCGAGGGAGCCGCACGCAGAGGGTACGTGACAGTACTCCACCTTTTACGAGGGGCCATTGGACCCTCAACCCCCGAACCAGGTTTATTCGGAAACTTTTTATGAAAGTTTTTTATAAGGTCCGAGCATCGATATCTCGGACTGGGACCCAAGTTCTCTCCTCTGGACCATATCCTTTCCAAAGCACCAGCTACTGGATAGACCCCTGACCCATTCTACTGTCCAGCAACCCGGCCACCTCAAACTCCTGTCCCTCGGGTGTCAATACTGGGACGGGGGGTTTCCCTATGGGAAGGATGGGGGGAACAAATCTTTTCAGAAGGGAGGAATGAAACACATCATTGGTGCGGAAGGAGGGGGGTAATTTTAAGCGGAAGGAGACCGGGTTGATCCTCTCCATGACTTCATAAGGACCGATGTACCTGGGGGCGAAATTTCTGGAGGGTACCCTCAGGTGGAGATTCTTGGAAGATAACCAAACCCGATCTCCCACCAAGAAATCAGGATTAGCCGAACACCTTTTATTGGCTTTGTCACGGTCACAGGGTATGTGGACCCACTAGGCCGCTCCGCCGTAGCAGGGAGGCAGCTGACCAGGTCACAGTCTACACGAAAGTCAATAGCAGATAGCAACGCTTGGGTACCTGAACAACTCCAGACAGTGGCTGTGGTTTCAGCACGGATGGAGGCCGGTGCAAGAGGCAGCGCCAGACGGGGCGGGCAGTATCCGATGTGGCAGAAGACACGGGACGTGGCAGATGACATTGGACGTGGCAGAAGACACTGGACGTGACAAACGACACTGGACGTTGCAAACGACACTGGACGTGGCAAACGACAGTAGGTGCAGTAGACACGACTCCAACACTGGTAGGCACAGGAACAAGAACAATACGGGACACAGGAACGGGTAACAGGGCACGGGTAACAACTGGAACGGGGAAATACTAAGGGACCATTTGCAAGACAGACTGGGATAGACTAACAATGCTCAGGCAAGGATCAGAAGGCCTGGGGGCCTTCTTATAGACCAGGAAATCATGGCCGTTGATGATAATGATGATGACGATTTCCTTTGTGCGCGCGCGCACCCTACGGGACACCCTACGGGACACAGCAGAACGGAGCGGAAGTGAGCGCTGGCGTCTCCTAGGAAGGAGATGGAAACCAGTGCTCACGGAGACATGGCTGTAGGCATCGGGAGGTGAGTAAACCCGACGGCCCCTTGCCTTGGACGCTACAGTATCCCCCCTCTTACGCCTCCTCTTCTTGGGGCCAGAGTGAGAGAGGAACTTTTTAATAAGAGCAGAAGCACTGAGGTTCTCTTCTGGCTCCCAGGACCTCTCCTCAGCACCAAACCCTCTCCAGTCCATCAAATAGAAAGTCCTTCCTCCTACCCTTTTGCAGTCCATGTGTAATGTCGGGGTAGGGAGACAGACAGGTGATCCCTAATCTACCCGCCACTCAGTCCCTGCCTACTTGCACGGCCCGTCCTAGGCGATGGTGTACAACTAGGCTACGGTCCCTACGCTCAATATGTGCACGACAGACAAACAGACAAGGGTACACAGAAGCTAAGGGAAATGGGGCAGTTGCCCACGGCAACACCGTGAGCAACAAAAGTAGTGAACGAGCTGAGTCAAACCAGGAGTGTACGAGGTACCAAACGCAGAGCAGGAGCGTAGTCAGTAAAGCCAGGGACGATATGAAGCAGAGGTCAATAGTAATAGCAGGAACAGCAGAGCCAGGAAACAAGAGAGAATCACAGGGAAAGACAAGCAGCAAATGAAGGTATAAATAGACCGAGGGCGGGAGCTAGGACCGTCTGGCCAGGCTGTGATAGGTTCTCCCACTCCTCAGCCTACTAGCTTGAGTGGTAGCAGATCGAGTCACTCTATCAGACCTAGGAGCAGATGCAGACTGATTAACCACGGGCGTCGACACAGAAGCTGTGTCTGGCAGATCCTTTACAGTACCCCCCCCTTTTATGAGGGGCCACTGGACCCTTCCTAGGTGGATCTGGCTTATTGGGGAACCGAAGATGGAACCTCCTGAGCAATACCCCAGCGTGAACAACCCGGGCGGGTACCCAAGTACTCTCCTCAGTCCCGTATCCTCTCCAATGGACCAGGTACTAGAGGGAGCCTTGGACCATCCTGCTGCCCACAATCTTGGCCACCTCGAATTCTACCCCTTTAGGGGTGAGAACAGGGACCGGAGGTTTCCTCGAGGTAACCAAGGACGGGGAGCAGCGTTTTAGGAGAAAGGCATGAAACACGTTGTGTATTTGAAAAGACGGGGGTAACTCCAGACGGAAGGAGACAGGGTTAAGGACCTCAATGACCTTGTACTGCCCTATATATCGGGGAGCAAATTTTTGGACGGAACTTTAAGGCACAAATTTTTTGAAGACAGCCACACCAGATCCCCGACCACAAACAAGGGGTTAGCAGAACGTCTTCTATCTGCCTGAGTCTTTTGTATGCTCTAGGATGCCTCTAGGTTCTTCTGAACCTGGGCCCAGACTGTGCACAGTTCCCGATGAACGACATCTACCTCGGGATTGTTGGAACCATCAGGTGAAACGGAGGAGAACCGTGGATTAAACCCAAAATTACATAAAAAGGGGGAGACCCCTGACGAGTTACTGATCCGGTTATTAAGGGAAAATTTGGCGAAGGGAATGAAGGTGACCCAATCATATTGACAGTCAGAGATAAAACACCTTAAATATTGTTCTAGAGACTGATTAGTCCTCTCAGTTTGGCCATTAGTTTCAGGATGGAAGGCCGAGGAGAAGGACAGATCAATCTCCAACTTTTTACAGAAAGCTCTCCAAAACAATGAAACAAATTCTACCCCTCTGTCAGAAACAATATTGACAGGAACCCCATGGAGACGCAGGATGTGTTTGACAAACAAGGTAGCTAACGTCTTGGCATTGGGTAGTTTCCTGAGGGGCACAAAGTGGCACATCTTACTGAAGCGGTCTACTACAACCCACACCTCCGACTTGCCTTGGGATGGAGGCAGATCGGTGATAAAATCCATGGAGATATGGGTCCAAGGTCTCTTGGGAATGGGCAAAGAACATGGCTGGTCGGGATCTGGGAGTCTTAGACCTAGCACAGATCTCACAAGCGGCGACGTAGGCCTTAACATCTTTAGGCAACCCAGGCCACCAATAGTTTCTAGCAATGAGGTGCTTGGTACCCAGGATGCCTGGATGGCCAGATAGTGCAGAGTCATAATTTTCCCTGAGTACCCTTAGCCGGAATTGCAGGGGAACAAACAGCTTGTTCTCAGGAAGGTTCCCGGGAGCTGAACCTTGATCAGCCGCAATTTTGGAGACTAAGTCAGAATCAACAGAGGATATTATTAAACCTGGGGGCAAAACACAAACAAGATCTTCCTCCGAAGGAGGGCTGGCCATGAAGCTACGCGACAGTGCATCAGCTTTAATATTTTTAGACCCAGCCCTATAGGTGACCACAAAGTTGAATCTAGTAAAAAACAACGCCCATCGAGCTTGTCTCGGGTTTAGCCTCCGGAGAGATTCTAGGAAAACCAGATTCTTTTGGTCGGTAAGGACCGTTACCTGGTGCCTAGTCACTCCAAGAAGTGGCGCCACTCTTCAAATGCCCATTTAATGGCTAAGAGTTCGCGGTTGCCCACGTCATAGTTACTCTCAGTGGGTGAGAACTTCCTGGAGAAGTAGGCACAGGGACGGAGATGGGTGAGGGTCGTGGTACCCTGGGACAAGACAGCACCCACTCCCACCTCGGAGGCGTCAACCTCCATGATGAATGGCTCCATTTGGTTAGGCTGAATCAGCACTGGGGCAGAGATAAAGCACTTCTTAAGGATCTCAAAAGCCTGGACCGCCTCCGGAGGCCAGTGGAGGAGATCAGCACTTTTGCGAGTAAGATCCGTAAGAGGCGTAGCGATGACCGAGAAGTTAGCAATAAATCTCCTGTAATAATTAGCAAACCCCAGGAAGCACTGTAACGCCTTCAGGGAGGCAGGTTGGACCATTCAGCCACAGTCTGAACCTTGGCAGGGTCCATGCGGAATTCATTAGGAGTGAGGATTTGACCCAAAAATGGTATCTCCTGCACCCCAAACACACATCTTTCGAATTTAGCGAAGAGTTTGTTTTCCCGAAGGGCCTGGAGCACCTTCCTGACATGCTCAATATCGGAGGACCAGTCCTTGGAAAACACAAGTATGTCATCAAGGTACACTACAAGAAATACCCCCAGGTAGTCTCTTAAAATCTCATTTATGAAATTCTGGAAGACCGCGGGAGCATTACACAACCCAAAGGGCATGACGAGGTATTCGAAATGACCTTCGTGCGTGTTAAACGCAGTCTTCCACTCATCCTCTTCTCTGACTCGGATAAGGTTATAAGCCGCCCGAAGTTCAAACTTAGAGAACCATTGGGCCCCCTGAACCTGATTGAAGAGATCAGGAATCAAAGGGAGGGGATACTGGTTCCTTACAGTGACCTTATTCAAGTTTCGGTAATCGATGCACGGCCTAAGACCACCATCCGTCTTCCCTACGAAGAAGAAGCCAGCACCTACTGGTGAAGTAGAGGGGCGAATGTAACCCTTGGCCAGGCTTTCCTGGATATATTCTCTCATGTCCTCGCGTTCAAGAGATTAAATATCCTACCCTTAGGGAGCTCAGCTCCTGGTACCAAATCGATAGCGCAATCGTATTCTCTATGAGGAGGTAACACTTCGGAGGCCTTTAATGAAAAAACGTCAGCAAAGTGCTGAATAAACTCAGGTAGAGTGTTCACCTCCTCAGGGAGAGAAATAAAATTAACAGAAAAACAGGACGTCATGTATTTATTACCCCATTTAGTAAGATATCAAGTATTCCAGTTAAACGTGGGATTATACATCTGTAACCAGGGAAGGCCTAAAACCAAATCGGACGATAATCCCTGCATCACCAGTACAGAGCACTGCTCCAAATGAATGGAGCCAACAAAGAGTTCAAAAACAGGGGTATGCTGCGTAAAATAACCATTAGCAAGTGGAGTGGAGTGGAGTCGATACCCACTACCGGGACAGACATAATATTAGCAGAAGACCCTGAATCCACGAAGGCACTGCCGGTGGCAGACCTACCCTGAAAAGAGACCTGAAAGGGAAGCAAGTTCTTATTAGGTTTCATATTTACGGGAAATACCTGTGCGCCCAAGCGACCTCCCCGATGGGAGTTTTCCGGCTGCTTATTCTTACGTCTAGGACAGTTGTTCACTTGATGCTTGTCATTGCCACAGTAGAAGCAGAGACCATTCTTCCTGCGGAACTCTCTACGTAGTTGGGGAGACACGGTGGCCCGAGTTGCATTGGTTCATCCGAGTTTTCCGTGGAAGAACGAAGCAACGGAAACTCGGGAGCCATCATGGGGGATCAAGAGGAGAAGGCACTAAAACGTTCATGTCGTCGTTCCCTGAGACGTCGATCAAGACGTACCGCTAAAGCCATAACCTGATCTAGAGAGTCAGAAGAGGGATAGCTAACTAATAGGCCTTTCAGGTCGTTCGACAGACCCAATCTAAACTGGCACCTCAAGGCAGGGTCATTCCACTGAGAAGCTACACACCGCTTCCTAAAGTCAAAACAGTACTCCTCAATGGGTCTCTTACCCTGACATAAGGTCCCCAGGTGACTGTCGGCAAAGGCAGTCTTGTCAGTCTCGTCATAGATGAGCCCGAGAGCTAAGAAAAAAAAGTCAACAGAGGAAAGTTCAGGGGCATCAGGAGCCAAGGAGAAGGCCCATTCTTGGGGGCTGTCCTGAAGCCGGGACATAATTATACCCACTCGCTGGCTCTCAGAACCTGAGGAGTGGGGCCTTAGGCGGAAATCGAGCCTACAACTCTCCCGAAAGGAGAAAAAGTCTTCCGGTCCCCTGAGAACCGGTTAGGCAACTTGAGGTGGGGTTCAAGAGGTGAGGTGGAGGGCACTACCTGGTTAGCATCACGCTGGTCGCACCTCTGAGCCAGGGCCTGGACCTGTAGGGAGAGACAGTGCATTTGCTGAGCCAGGGTCTCAAGGGGGTTCAAAATAGTGTCAGGGACCAGGGTAGACTAGGTATATAGACTTGTGAATATGTAATGATGGGGGTAGGGAAACAGACAAGTGAGCCCTAATCTACCCGCCACTCAGTCCCTGCCTACTTGCAACGACCCGCCCTAGGCGACAGGGGTACAACTGGGCGACGGTCCCTACACTCAATAAATGCACGACAGACAAACAGACAAGGGAACACAGAACCTAAGGGAAACGGGGCAGTTGCCCACGGCAACACCGTGAGCAACAAGAGTAGTGAACGAGCCGAGTCAAACCAGGAGTGTACGAGGTACCAAACGCAGAGCAGGAGCGTAGTCAGTAAAGCCAGGGTCGATATGAAGCAGAGGTCAATAGTAATAGCAGGAACAGCAGAGCCAGGAAACAAGAGAGAATCACAGGGAAAGACAAGCAGCAAATGAAGGTATAAATAGACCGAGGGCGGGAGCTAGGACCGTCTGGCCAGGCTGTGATAGGTTCTCCCACTCCTCAGCCTACCAGCCTAAGTGGTAGCAGATCGAGTCACTCTATCAGACCTAGGAGCAGATGCAGACTGATTAACCACGGACGTCGACACAGAAACTGTGTCTGGCAGATCCTTTACACCAGGATCTCCTTTACCTCGAATACATCAGAAGGACCGCTGGGAGCAACTGTGGCACTAGAAGTCTTGCTGTAGCGGTTCAGGACCACTGGTTTCAGGAGGGACACATGGAAGGAGTTGGGGATTCTGAGGGTAGGAGGCAGCCACAGCTTATAGGAGACAGGGTTGATTTGTTGCAGAATCTCGAAAGGACCAAGGAACCTGGGAGCAAACTTGTATGAGGGTACCCGGAAGATACTGGGGCGGCTCTCTCTTCTCTTAGTATCTGCCTTTCGCTTCATGCGATCTACTGCCAGCAAAATAGAGGACCGGATCTGATGCCAGATTTGCAGGAAGTCTCCATATGCAGAGTCAGCAGCGGGTACCTGAGATGAAGTCGACACTGGAAGAGGGACTTTAGGATGTTGACTGTACACAATGTGAAATGGAGTGGAAGAGGTGGACTCACTTGTGTGGTTGTTGTATGAGAACTCGGCCCATGGAAGAAGCTGTACCCAGTTATCGTGCTGTGAAGAGATGAAGTGGTGGTGATAATTCTCCATGATCTGGTTGATCCTCTCAACTTGTCCATTGGACTGGGAGTGATAGGCTGAGGAAAAGTCCAAACTCACCTCCAGGAGTTTACAGAGGGCTCTCCAGAACTTAGAGGTAAACTGAACCCCCCGGTCAGACACAATGTGAAGAGGCAAGCCATGCAGGCGAAAGATGTGTTGAATGAAGAGACTCGCCAGTCGGGGAGCAGAAGGTAGGCCGGTCAGCGGGATAAAATGTGCCATCTTAGAGAACCGGTCTACCACCACCCAGATGGTGTTGCATCCTGCTGAGGGAGGAAGGTCTGTGACAAAGTCCATTGCAATGTGCTGCCAAGGGGCATTGGGTACAGGCAGAGGTTGTAGCAGGCCGGCAGGCTTGGAGTGAGTAACTTTGTTAGAGGCACACACTGTGCAAGAAGAGACAAAGTCCAGAACATCCTTGGGCAGCGTGGGCCACCAGAAGTGACGAGCAATCAGGTCTTGGGTTTTACGGACACCAGTGTGCCCAGCTAGTTTAGAACTGTGTCCCCAGCGGAGAATTCTTCTCCTGTCTGCCAATCGAACAAAAGTTCTCCCTGGAGGGATGTCTCTAATCTGCAGAGGATTAGCGGTGACAACGCAGGACGGGTCTATGATAGTCTGAATGGACTCCACCGTGTCTTCCGTCTCAAACGATCTGGAGAGGGCATCGGCCCTCACATTCTTGTCAGCGGGACGTTATTGGAGCAGAAACTGGAAACGGGTGAAGAACAGCGACCACCTGGCTTGACGAGGATTCAGTCTTTGAGCAGACTGAAGGTAGGTAAGGTTATTGTGGTCGGCATAGATCAAGATGGGGTAAGCTGCGCCTTCTAGAAGATGTCTCCACTCCTCCAGAGCTAATTTGATGGCCAGTAGCTCCCAATCTCCAATAGAGTAAGGGTATGTGCACACACACTAATTACGTCCGTAATTGACGGACGTATTTCGGCCGCAAGTCCCGGACCGAACACAGTGCAGGGAGCCGGGCTCCTGGCATCATACTTATGTACGATGCTAGGAGTCTCTGCCTCGCTGCAGGACAACTGTCCCGTACTGTAATCATGTTTTCAGTACGTGACAGTGGTCCTGCAGCGAGGCAGGGACTTCTAGCATCGTACATAAGTATGATGCTAGGAGCCCGGCTCCCTGCACTGAGTTCGGTGCGGGACTTGCGGCCGAAATACGTCCGTCAATTACGGACGTAATTAGTGTGTGTGCACATACCCTAAGAGTATGTTCACACGGCCTATTTACGGACGTAAATCGGGCGTTTTTGCCCCGAATTACGCCCGAAAATAGCGCCTCAATAGCGCTGACAAACATCTGCCCATTGAAAGCAATGGGCAGACGTTTGTCTGTTCACACGAGGCGTATATTTACGCGCCGCTGTCAAATGACGGCGCGTAAATAGATGCCCGCGTCAAAGAAGTGACCTGTCACTTCTTTGGCCGTAATTAGAGCCGTTATTCATTGACTCCAATGAATAGCAGCGCTAATTACGCCCGTAATTGACGCGGCGTACAAGCGCCTGCACATGCCGTTACGGCTGAAATTACGGGGATGTTTTCAGGCTGAAACATCCCCGTAATTTCAGCCGTTACGGACGCCCTCGTGTGAACATACCCTAATTGCGCTCAGCAGAAGAAAAAAGTCTAGAGTAGTAGCCACATATTACTGCCTTTCATTTGGAGCTTCTCTGGAACAGAAGTGCGCCTGCACCAACAGAGGAAGCGTCCACCTCCAGTGAGAACTGCCGAGATACGTCAGGGTCCGTCTTAAGACCTTGATCCGAGATGACGTAGCCCAGGAAGGCAAAGACTTATTTTCAAAGACGCACTTATCGGGGCGTGGTCTGAATGCCGAGCGGAGCAGTCGCATCTTTGTGAGCCCGTCCTCTGACCTCTGAGTGACTACAATAAGCGACGAAACACACTTACCTGTACCTTCTCCGAACCCGGTCCAGACTCCTGGGACTCCGCAGCATGATGACCCGCAAAAAGGCTCTCGCGACCGGGCCGAAATTCCTCACAGACATCTTCGCCTCACGAGGCAACAAACATGGTGCCGGATTCGTCGCCCTCGGAGGTTGCCTCCCCTGCTTCCTCTCCGAGAGGGGATAGAGCCGATGATCCAGCGGCTGGAGGGGGTGAGTCGTGCGTTTTTCATGCGCTTTTTATCCGTTTTTCATGCGTTTTTCGTGCGTTTTTCATGCACTTTTTATCCGTTTTTCATGCGTTTTTCGTGCGTTTTTCATGCACTTTTTATCCGTTTTTCATGCGTTTTTCGTGCGTTTTTCGTGCGTTTTTCGTGCGTTTTTTATCCGTTTTTCATGCGTTTTTCGTGCACTTTTTATCCGTTTTTCATGCGTTTTTCATGCGCTTTTTATCCGTTTTTCATGCGTTTTTCATGCGCTTTTATCCGTTTTTCATGCGTTTTTCGTGCGTTTTTCATGCACTTTTTATCCGTTTTTCATGCGTTTTTCGTGCGTTTTTCATGCACTTTTTATCCGTTTTTCATGCGTTTTTCGTGCGTTTTTCGTGGCGTTTTCGTGCGTTTTATCCGTTTTTCATGCGTTTTTCGTGCACTTTTTATCCGTTTTTCATGCGTTTTTCATGCGCTTTTTATCCGTTTTTCATGCGTTTTTCATGCGCTTTTTATCCGTTTTTCGTGCGTTTTTCGTGCGTTTTTCATGCGCTTTTTATCCGTTTTTCATGCGTTTTTCATGCGCTTTTTATCCGTTTTTCGTGCGTTTTTCATGCACTTTTTATCCGTTTTTCATGCGTTTTTCGTGCGTTTTTATCCGTTTTTCGTGCGTTTTTCATGCGTTTTTCATGCGCTTTTTATCCATTTTTCATGCGTTTTTCATGCACTTTTTATCCGTTTTTCATGCGTTTTTCGTGCGTTTTTCATGCGCTTTTTATCCGTTTTTATCCGTTTTTCATGCGTTTTTCATGCGCTTTTTATCCGTTTTTCGTGCGTTTTTCATGCACTTTTTATCCGTTTTTCATGCTTTTTTCGTGCGTTTTTATCCGTTTTTCGTGCGTTTTTCATGCACTTTTTATCCGTTTTTCGTGCGTTTTTCGTGCGTTTTTCATGCACTTTTTATCCGTTTTTCATGCGTTTTTCGTGCGTTTTTCATGCACTTTTTATCAGTTTTTCATGCGTTTTTCGTGCGTTTTTCATGCACTTTTTATCCGTTTTTCATGCGTTTTTCGTGCGTTTTCATGCACTTTTTATCCGTTTTTCGTGTGTTTTTTCGTGCGTTTTTTATCCGTTTTTCATGCGTTTTTCGTGCGTTTTTCATGCACTTTTTATCCGTTTTTCGTGTGTTTTTCGTGCGTTTTTCATGCACTTTTTATCTTTCGTGTGTTTTCGTGCGTTTTTCGTGCGTTTTTCGTGCGTTTTTCGTGCGTTTTTCGTGCGTTTTTTTATCCGTTTTTCATGCGTTTTTCATGCGTTTTGTGTGCGTTTTTCATGCACTTTTTATCCGTTTTTCGTGTGTTTTTCGTGCGTTTTTCATGCACTTTTTATCCGTTTTTCGTGTGTTTTTCGTGCGTTTTCGTGCGTTTTTCGTGCTTTTTTTATCCGTTTTTCATGCGTTTTTCGTGCGTTTTTCATGCACTTTTTATCCGTTTTTCATGCGTTTTTCGTGCTTTTTTCGTGCGTTTTTCATGCACTTTTTATCCGTTTTTCATGCGTTTTTCATGCGTTTTTCGTGCGTTTTTCATGCACTTTTTATCCGTTTTTCATGCGTTTTTCGTGCGTTTTTCGTGCGTTTTTCGTGCGTTTTTCATGCACTTTTTATCCGTTTTTCATGCGTTTTTCGTGCGTTTTTCGTGCGTTTTTATCCGTTTTTCATGCGTTTTTTCATGCGCTTTTTATCCGTTTTTCGTGCCTTTTTTATCCGTTTTTCATGCGTTTTTCATGCGCTTTTTATCCGTTTTTCATGCGTTTTTCGTGCGTTTTTATCCGTTTTTCGTGCGTTTTTCATGCACTTTTTATCCGTTTTTCGTGCGTTTTTCGTGCGTTTTTCATGCACTTTTTATCCGTTTTTCATGCGTTTTTCGTGCGTTTTTCATGCACTTTTTATCAGTTTTTCATGCGTTTTTCGTGCGTTTTTCAGGCACTTTTTATCCGTTTTTCGTGCGTTTTTCGTGCGTTTTTTCGTGCGTTTTTTATCCGTTTTTCATGCGTTTTTCGTGCGTTTTTCATGCACTTTTATCCGTTTTTCGTGTGTTTTTCGTGCGTTTTTCATGCACTTTTTATCCGTTTTTTCGTGTGTTTTTCGTGCGTTTTTCGTGCGTTTTTTCGTGCGTTTTTCGTGCGTTTTTCGTGCGTTTTTCGTGCGTTTTTTATCCTTTTTTATCCGTTTTTCATGCGTTTTTGTGTGCGTTTTTCATGCACTTTTTATCCGTTTTTCGTGTGTTTTTCGTGCGTTTTTCATGCACTTTTTATCCGTTTTTCGTGTGTTTTTCGTGCGTTTTTCGTGCGTTTTGGTGCGTTTTTATCCGTTTTTCATGCGTTTTTCGTGCGTTTTTCATGCACTTTTTATCCGTTTTTCATGCGTTTTTCGTGCTTTTTTAGTGCGTTTTTCATGCACTTTTTATCCGTTTTTCATGCGTTTTTCATGCGTTTTTCGTGCGTTTTTCGTGCGTTTTTCGTGCGTTTTTCATGCACTTTTTATCCGTTTTTCATGCGTTTTTCGTGCGTTTTTCGTGCGTTTTCGTGCGTTTTTCGTGCGTTTTTCATGCACTTTTTATCCGTTTTTCATGCGTTTTTCGTGCGTTTTTCGTGCGTTTTTTATCCGTTTTTCATGCGTTTTTCATGCGCTTTTTATCCGTTTTTCGTGCGTTTTTCGTGCGTTTTTTCATGGCTTTATATGCGTTTTTTATCCGTTTTTCATGCGTTTTTTATCCGTTTTTCATGCGTTTTTCGTGCGTTTTTCGTGCACTTTTTATCCGTTTTTCATGCGTTTTTCGTGCGTTTTTCGTGCGTTTTTTAATCCGTTTTTCATGCGTTTTTCATGCGCTTTTTATCCGTTTTTCGTGCGTTTTTCGTGCGTTTTTCATGCGCTTTTTATCCGTTTTTCATGCGTTTTTTATCCGTTTTTCATGCGTTTTTTATCCGTTTTTCGTGCGGTTTTCATGCACTTTTATCCGTTTTTCATGCGTTTTTCGTGCGTTTTTCATGCGCTTTTTATCCGTTTTTCATGCGTTTTTCATGCATTTTTCATACACTTTTTATCCGTTTTTCATGCGTTTTTTATCCGTTTTTCATGCGTTTTTTATCCGTTTTTCGTGCGTTTTTCATGCACTTTTTATCCGTTTTTCATGCGTTTTTCGTGCGTTTTTCATGCGCTTTTTATCCGTTTTTCGTGCGTTTTTCGTGCGTTTTTCATGCGTTTTTCGTGCGATTTTTATCCGTTTTTCGTGCGTTTTCGTGGGTTTTTCATGCGCTTTTTATCCGTTTTTCATGCGTTTTTCGTGCGTTTTTCATGCACTTTTTATCCGTTTTTCATGCGTTTTTCATGCGTTTTTCGTGCGTTTTCGTGCGTTTTTCATGCACTTTTTATCCGTTTTTCATGCGTTTTTCATGCGTTTTTCGTGAGTTTTTTATGCACTTTTTATCCGTTTTTCGTGCGTTTTTCGTGCGTTTTTCATGCGCTTTTTATCCGTTTTTCATGCGTTTTTTATCCGTTTTTCATGCGTTTTTTATCCGTTTTTCGTGCGTTTTTCGTGCGTTTTTCATGCGCTTTTTATCCGTTTTTCATGCGTTTTTTATCCGTTTTTCATGCACTTTTTATCCGTTTTTCATGCGTTTTTCGTGCGTTTTTCATGCGCTTTTTATCCGTTTTTCATGCGTTTTTCATACACTTTTTATCCGTTTTTCATGCGTTTTTTATCCGTTTTTCATGCGTTTTTTATCCGTTTTTCGTGCGTTTTTCATGCACTTTTATCCGTTTTCATGCGTTTTTCGTGCGTTTTTCATGCGCTTTTTATCCGTTTTTCGTGCGTTTTTCGTGCGTTTTTCATGCGTTTTTCGTGCGTTTTTTATCCGTTTTTCATGCGTTTTCATGCGATTTTTATCCGTTTTTCGTGCGTTTTTCGTGGGTTTTTCATGCACTTTTTATCCGTTTTTCATGCGTTTTTCATGCGTTTTTCGTGCGTTTTCGTGCGTTTTTCATGCACTTTTTATCCGTTTTTCATGCGTTTTTCATGCGTTTTTCGTGCGTTTTTTATGCGTTTTTCGTGCGTTTTTCATGCGCTTTTTATCCGTTTTTCATGCGTTTTTCGTGCGTTTTTCATGCGCTTTTTATCCGTTTTTTCATGCGTTTTTCGTGCGTTTTTCATGCACTTTTTATCCGTTTTTCGTGTGTTTTTCTTGCGTTTTTCATGCACTTTTTATCCGTTTTTCATGCGTTTTTAGTGCTTTTTTCGTGCGTTTTTCGTGCGTTTTTTATCCGTTTTTCATGCGTTTTTCGTGCGTTTTTCATGCACTTTTTATCCGTTTTTCGTGTGTTTTTCGTGCGTTTTTCATGCACTTTTTATCCGTTTTTCGTGTGTTTTTCGTGCGTTTTTCGTGCGTTTTTCGTGCGTTTTTCGTGCGTTTTTTATCCGTTTTTTATCCGTTTTTCATGCGTTTTTGTGTGCGTTTTTCATGCACTTTTTATCAGTTTTTCGTGTGTTTTTAGTGCGTTTTCATGCACTTTTTATCCGTTTTTCATGCGTTTTTCGTGCTTTTTTAGTGCGTTTTTCATGCACTTTTTATCCGTTTTTCATGCGTTTTTTATCCGTTTTTCATGCGTTTTTTATCCGTTTTTCGTGCGTTTTTCGTGCGTTTTTCATGCGCTTTTTATCCGTTTTCATGCGTTTTTTATCCGTTTTTCATGCACTTTTTATCCGTTTTTCATGCGTTTTTCGTGCGTTTTTCATGCGCTTTTTATCCGTTTTTCATGCGTTTTTCATGCATTTTTCATACACTTTTATCCGTTTTTCATGCGTTTTTTATCCGTTTTTCATGCGTTTTTTATCCGTTTTTCGTGCGTTTTTCATGCGCTTTTTATCCGTTTTTCATGCGTTTTTCGTGCGTTTTTCATGCGCTTTTTATCCGTTTTTCGTGCGTTTTTCGTGCGTTTTTCATGCGTTTTTTGTGCGTTTTTTATCCGTTTTTCATGCGTTTTTCATGCGATTTTTATCCGTTTTTCGTGCGTTTTTCGTGGGTTTTTCATGCGCTTTTTATCCGTTTTTCATGCGTTTTTCGTGCGTTTTTCATGCACTTTTTATCCGTTTTTCATGCGTTTTTCATGCGTTTTTCGTGCGTTTTTCGTGCGTTTTTCATGCACTTTTTATCCGTTTTTCATGCGTTTTTCATGCGTTTTTCGTGCGTTTTTCATGCACTTTTTATCCGTTTTTCGTGCGTTTTTCGTGCGTTTTTCATGCGCTTTTTATCCGTTTTTCATGCGTTTTTTATCCGTTTTTCATGCGGTTTTTTATCCGTTTTTTCGTGCGTTTTTCGTGCGTTTTTCATGCGCTTTTTATCCGTTTTTCATGCGTTTTTATCCGTTTTTCATGCACTTTTTATCCGTTTTTCATGCGTTTTTCGTGCGTTTTCATGCGCTTTTATCCGTTTTTCATGCGTTTTTCATGCGTTTTTCATACACTTTTTATCCGTTTTTCATGCGTTTTTTATCCGTTTTTCATGCGTTTTTTATCCGTTTTTCGTGCGTTTTTCATGCACTTTTTATCCGTTTTTCATGCGTTTTTCGTGCGTTTTTCATGCGCTTTTTATCCGTTTTTCGTGCGTTTTTCGTGCGTTTTTCATGCGTTTTTCGTGCGTTTTTTATCCGTTTTTCATGCGTTTTTCATGCGATTTTTATCCGTTTTTCGTGCGTTTTTCGTGGGTTTTCATGCGCTTTTTATCCGTTTTTCATGCGTTTTTCGTGCGTTTTTCATGCACTTTTTATCCGTTTTTCATGCGTTTTTCATGCGTTTTTCGTGCGTTTTTCGTGCGTTTTTCATGCACTTTTTATCCGTTTTTCATGCGTTTTTCATGCGTTTTTCGTGCGTTTTTTATGCGTTTTTTGTGCGTTTTTTCATGCGTTTTTCGTGCGTTTTTCATGCGCTTTTTATCCGTTTTTTCATGCGTTTTTCGTGCGTTTTTCATGCGCTTTTTATCCGTTTTTCATGCGTTTTTCGTGCGTTTTTCATGCACTTTTTATCCGTTTTTCGTGTGTTTTTCGTGCGTTTTTCATGCACTTTTTATCCGTTTTTCGTGTGTTTTTCGTGCGTTTTTCGTGCGTTTTTCGTGCGTTTTTCGTGCGTTTTTATCCGTTTTTTATCCGTTTTTCATGCGTTTTGTGTGCGTTTTTCATGCACTTTTTATCAGTTTTTCGTGTGTTTTTCGTGCGTTTTTCATGCACTTTTTATCCGTTTTTCATGCGTTTTTCGTGCTTTTTTAGTGCGTTTTTCATGCACTTTTTATCCGTTTTTCATGCGTTTTTCGTGCTTTTTTAGTGCGTTTTTCATGCACTTTTTATCCGTTTTTCATGCGTTTTTCATGCGTTTTTCGTGCGTTTTTCGTGCGTTTTTCGTGCGTTTTTCATGCACTTTTTATCCGTTTTTCATGCGTTTTTCATGCGTTTTTCGTGCGTTTTTCGTGCGTTTTCGTGCGTTTTTCATGCACTTTTTATCCGTTTTTCATGCGTTTTTCGTGCTTTTTTAGTGCGTTTTTCATGCACTTTTTATCCGTTTTTCATGCGTTTTTCATGCGTTTTTCGTGCGTTTTTCGTGCGTTTTTCGTGCGTTTTCATGCACTTTTTATCCGTTTTTCATGCGTTTTTCGTGCGTTTTTCGTGCGTTTTTCGTGCGTTTTTCGTGCGTTTTTCATGCACTTTTATCCGTTTTTCATGCGTTTTTTATCCGTTTTTCATGCGTTTTTTATCCGTTTTTCATGCGTTTTTCGTGCGTTTTTCATGCACTTTTTATCCGTTTTTCGTGTGTTTTTCGTGCGTTTTTCATGCACTTTTTATCCGTTTTTCGTGTGTTTTTCGTGCGTTTTTCGTGCGTTTTTCGTGCGTTTTTCGTGCGTTTTTCGTGCGTTTTTCGTGCGTTTTTTATCCGTTTTTTATCCGTTTTTCATGCGTTTTTGTGTGCGTTTTTCATGCACTTTTTATCCGTTTTTCGTGTGTTTTTCGTGCGTTTTTCATGCACTTTTTATCCGTTTTTCGTGTGTTTTTCGTGTGTTTTTCGTGCGTTTTGGTGCGTTTTTTATCCGTTTTTCATGCGTTTTTCGTGCGTTTTTCATGCACTTTTTATCCGTTTTTCATGCGTTTTTCGTGCTTTTTTAGTGCGTTTTTCATGCACTTTTTATCCGTTTTTCATGCGTTTTTCATGCGTTTTTCGTGCGTTTTTCGTGCGTTTTTCGTGCGTTTTTCATGCACTTTTTATCCGTTTTTCATGCGTTTTTCGTGCGTTTTTCGTGCGCTTTTTATCCGTTTTTCATGCGTTTTTATCCGTTTTTCATGCGTTTTTCGTGCGTTTTTCATGCGCTTTTTATCCGTTTTTCATGCGTTTTTCATGCGTTTTTCATACACTTTTTATCCGTTTTTCATGCGTTTTTTATCCGTTTTCATGCGTTTTTTATCCGTTTTTCGTGCGTTTTTCGTGCGTTTTTCATGCACTTTTTATCCGTTTTTCATGCGTTTTTCGTGCGTTTTTCATGCGCTTTTTATCCGTTTTTCGTGCGTTTTTCGTGCGTTTTTCATGCGTTTTTCGTGCGTTTTTTATCCGTTTTTCATGCGTTTTTCATGCGATTTTTATCCGTTTTTCGTGCGTTTTTCGTGGGTTTTTCATGCGCTTTTTATCCGTTTTTCGTGCGTTTTTCGTGCGTTTTTCATGCACTTTTTATCCGTTTTTTCATGCGTTTTTCATGCGTTTTTCGTGCGTTTTTCATGCACTTTTTATCCGTTTTTCGTGCGTTTTTCGTGCGTTTTTCATGCGCTTTTTATCCGTTTTTCATGCGTTTTTTATCCGTTTTTCATGCGTTTTTTATCCGTTTTTCGTGCGTTTTTCGTGCGTTTTTCATGCGCTTTTTATCCGTTTTTCATGCGTTTTTTATCCGTTTTTCATGCACTTTTTATCCGTTTTTCATGCGTTTTTCGTGCGTTTTTCATGCGCTTTTTATCCGTTTTTCATGCGTTTTTCATGCATTTTTCATACACTTTTTATCCGTTTTTCCATGCGTTTTTTATCCGTTTTTCATGCGTTTTTTATCCGTTTTTCGTGCGTTTTTCATGCGCTTTTTATCCGTTTTTCATGCGTTTTTCGTGCGTTTTTCATGCGCTTTTTATCCGTTTTTCGTGCGTTTTTCGTGCGTTTTTCATGCGTTTTTTGTGCGTTTTTTATCCGTTTTTCATGCGTTTTTCATGCGATTTTTATCCGTTTTCGTGCGTTTTTCGTGGGTTTTTCATGCGCTTTTTATCCGTTTTTCATGCGTTTTTCGTGCGTTTTTCATGCACTTTTTATCCGTTTTTCATGCGTTTTTCATGCGTTTTTCGTGCGTTTTTCGTGCGTTTTTCATGCACTTTTTATCCGTTTTTCATGCGTTTTTCATGCGTTTTTCGTGCGTTTTTCATGCACTTTTTATCCGTTTTTCGTGCGTTTTTCGTGCGTTTTTCATGCGCTTTTTATCCGTTTTTCATGCGTTTTTTATCCGTTTTTCATGCGTTTTTTATCCGTTTTTCGTGCGTTTTTCGTGCGTTTTTCATGCGCTTTTTATCCGTTTTTCATGCGTTTTTTATCCGTTTTTCATGCACTTTTTATCCGTTTTTCATGCGTTTTTCGTGCGTTTTTCATGCGCTTTTTATCCGTTTTTCATGCGTTTTTCATGCGTTTTTCATACACTTTTTATCCGTTTTTCATGCGTTTTTTATCCGTTTTTCATGCGTTTTTTATCCGTTTTCGTGCGTTTTTCATGCACTTTTTATCCGTTTTTCATGCGTTTTTCGTGCGTTTTTCATGCGCTTTTTATCCGTTTTTCGTGCGTTTTTCGTGCGTTTTTCATGCGTTTTTCGTGCGTTTTTTATCCGTTTTTCATGCGTTTTTCATGCGATTTTTATCCGTTTTTCGTGCGTTTTTCGTGGGTTTTTCATGCGCTTTTTATCCGTTTTTCATGCGTTTTTCGTGCGTTTTTCATGCACTTTTTATCCGTTTTCATGCGTTTTTCATGCGTTTTTCGTGCGTTTTTCGTGCGTTTTTAATGCACTTTTTATCCGTTTTTCATGCGTTTTCATGCGTTTTTCGTGCGTTTTTTATGCGTTTTTTGTGCGTTTTTCATGCGTTTTTCGTGCGTTTTTCATGCGCTTTTTATCCGTTTTTCATGCGTTTTTCGTGCGTTTTTCATGCGCTTTTTATCCGTTTTTCATGCGTTTTTCGTGCGTTTTTCATGCACTTTTTATCCGTTTTTCGTGTGTTTTTCGTGCGTTTTTCATGCACTTTTATCCGTTTTTCGTGTGTTTTTCGTGCGTTTTTCGTGCGTTTTTCGTGCGTTTTTCGTGCGTTTTTTATCCGTTTTTTATCCGTTTTTCATGCGTTTTTGTGTGCGTTTTTCATGCACTTTTTATCAGTTTTTCGTGTGTTTTTCGTGCGTTTTTCATGCACTTTTTATCCGTTTTTCATGCGTTTTTCGTGCTTTTTTAGTGCGTTTTTCATGCACTTTTTATCCGTTTTTCATGCGTTTTTCGTGCTTTTTTAGTGCGTTTTTCATGCACTTTTTATCCGTTTTTCATGCGTTTTTCATGCGTTTTTCGTGCGTTTTTCATGCGCTTTTTATCCGTTTTTCATGCGTTTTTCATGCATTTTTCATACACTTTTTATCCGTTTTTCATGCGTTTTTTATCCGTTTTTCATGCGTTTTTTATCCGTTTTTCGTGCGTTTTTCATGCGCTTTTTATCCGTTTTTCATGCGTTTTTCGTGCGTTTTTCATGCGCTTTTTATCCGTTTTTCGTGCGTTTTTCGTGCGTTTTTCATGCGTTTTTTGTGCGTTTTTTATCCGTTTTTCATGCGTTTTTCATGCGATTTTTATCCGTTTTTCGTGCGTTTTTCGTGGGTTTTTCATGCGCTTTTTATCCGTTTTTCATGCGTTTTTCGTGCGTTTTTCATGCACTTTTTATCCGTTTTTCATGCGTTTTTCATGCGTTTTTCGTGCGTTTTTCGTGCGTTTTTCATGCACTTTTATCCGTTTTTCATGCGTTTTTCATGCGTTTTTCGTGCGTTTTTCATGCACTTTTTATCCGTTTTTCGTGCGTTTTTCGTGCGTTTTTCATGCGCTTTTTATCCGTTTTTCATGCGTTTTTTATCCGTTTTCATGCGTTTTTTATCCGTTTTCGTGCGTTTTTCGTGCGTTTTTCATGCGCTTTTTATCCGTTTTTCATGCGTTTTTTATCCGTTTTTCATGCACTTTTTATCCCGTTTTTCATGCGTTTTTCGTGCGTTTTTCATGCGCTTTTTATCCGTTTTTCATGCGTTTTTCATGCATTTTTCATACACTTTTTATCCGTTTTTCATGCGTTTTTTATCCGTTTTTCATGCGTTTTTTATCCGTTTTTCGTGCGTTTTTCATGCGCTTTTTATCCGTTTTTCATGCGTTTTTCGTGCGTTTTTCATGCGCTTTTTATCCGTTTTTTCGTGGCGTTTTTCGTGCGTTTTTCATGCGTTTTTTGTGCGTTTTTTATCCGTTTTTCATGCGTTTTTCATGCGATTTTTATCCGTTTTTCGTGCGTTTTTCGTGGGTTTTTCATGCGCTTTTTATCCGTTTTTCATGCGTTTTTCGTGCGTTTTTCATGCACTTTTTATCCGTTTTTCATGCGTTTTTCATGCGTTTTTCGTGCGTTTTTCGTGCGTTTTTCATGCACTTTTTATCCGTTTTTCATGCGTTTTTCATGCGTTTTCGTGCGTTTTTTCATGCACTTTTTATCCGTTTTCGTGCGTTTTTCGTGCGTTTTTCATGCGCTTTTTATCCGTTTTTCATGCGTTTTTTATCCGTTTTTCATGCGTTTTTTTATCCGTTTTTCGTGCGTTTTTCGTGCGTTTTTCATGCGCTTTTTATCCGTTTTTCATGCGTTTTTTATCCGTTTTTCATGCACTTTTTATCCGTTTTTCATGCGTTTTTCGTGCGTTTTTCATGCGCTTTTTATCCGTTTTTCATGCGTTTTTCATGCGTTTTTCATACACTTTTTATCCGTTTTTCATGCGTTTTTTATCCGTTTTTCATGCGTTTTTTATCCGTTTTTCGTGCGTTTTTCATGCACTTTTATCCGTTTTTCATGCGTTTTTCGTGCGTTTTTCATGCGCTTTTATCCGTTTTTCGTGCGTTTTTCGTGCGTTTTTCATGCGTTTTTCGTGCGTTTTTTATCCGTTTTTCATGCGTTTTTCATGCGATTTTTATCCGTTTTTCGTGCGTTTTTCGTGGGTTTTTCATGCGCTTTTTATCCGTTTTTCATGCGTTTTTCGTGCGTTTTTCATGCACTTTTTATCCGTTTTTCATGCGTTTTTCATGCGTTTTTCGTGCGTTTTTCGTGCGTTTTTCATGCACTTTTTATCCGTTTTTCATGCGTTTTTCATGCGTTTTTCGTGCGTTTTTTATGCGTTTTTTGTGCGTTTTTCATGCGTTTTTCGTGCGTTTTTCATGCGCTTTTTATCCGTTTTTCATGCGTTTTTCGTGCGTTTTTCATGCGCTTTTTATCCGTTTTTCATGCGTTTTTCGTGCGTTTTTCATGCACTTTTTATCCGTTTTTCGTGTGTTTTTCGTGCGTTTTTCATGCACTTTTTATCCGTTTTTCGTGTGTTTTCGTGCGTTTTTCGTGCGTTTTTCGTGCGTTTTTCGTGCGTTTTTTATCCGTTTTTTATCCGTTTTTCATGCGTTTTTGTGTGCGTTTTTCATGCACTTTTTATCAGTTTTTCGTGTGTTTTTCGTGCGTTTTTCATGCACTTTTTATCCGTTTTTCATGCGTTTTTCGTGCTTTTTTAGTGCGTTTTTCATGCACTTTTTATCCGTTTTTCATGCGTTTTTCGTGCTTTTTTAGTGCGTTTTTCATGCACTTTTTATCCGTTTTTCATGCGTTTTTCATGCGTTTTTCGTGCGTTTTTCGTGCGTTTTTCGTGCGTTTTTCATGCACTTTTTATCCGTTTTTCATGCGTTTTTCATGCGTTTTTCGTGCGTTTTTCGTGCGTTTTTCGTGCGTTTTTCATGCACTTTTTATCCGTTTTTTCATGCGTTTTTCGTGCTTTTTTAGTGCGTTTTCATGCACTTTTTATCCGTTTTTCATGCGTTTTTCATGCGTTTTTCGTGCGTTTTTCGTGCGTTTTTCGTGCGTTTTTCATGCACTTTTTATCCGTTTTTCATGCGTTTTTCGTGCGTTTTTCGTGCGTTTTTCGTGCGTTTTTCGTGCGTTTTTCATGCACTTTTTATCCGTTTTTCATGCGTTTTTTATCCGTTTTTCATGCGTTTTTTATCCGTTTTTCATGCGTTTTTCGTGCGTTTTTCATGCACTTTTTATCCGTTTTTCGTGTGTTTTTCGTGCGTTTTTCATGCACTTTTTATCCGTTTTTCGTGTGTTTTTCGTGCGTTTTTCGTGCGTTTTTCGTGCGTTTTTCGTGCGTTTTTCGTGCGTTTTTCGTGCGTTTTTTATCCGTTTTTTATCCGTTTTTCATGCGTTTTTGTGTGCGTTTTTCATGCACTTTTTATCCGTTTTTCGTGTGTTTTTCGTGCGTTTTCATGCACTTTTTATCCGTTTTTTCGTGTGTTTTTCGTGTGTTTTTCGTGCGTTTTGGTGCGTTTTTTATCCGTTTTTCATGCGTTTTTCGTGCGTTTTTCATGCACTTTTTATCCGTTTTTCATGCGTTTTTCGTGCTTTTTTAGTGCGTTTTTCATGCACTTTTTATCCGTTTTTCATGCGTTTTTCATGCGTTTTTCGTGCGTTTTTCGTGCGTTTTTCGTGCGTTTTTCATGCACTTTTTATCCGTTTTTCATGCGTTTTTCGTGCGTTTTTCGTGCGCTTTTTATCCGTTTTTCATGCGTTTTTTATCCGTTTTTCATGCGTTTTTTATCCGTTTTTCGTGCGTTTTTCGTGCATTTTTCATGCGCTTTTTATCCGTTTTTCATGCGTTTTTTATCCGTTTTTCATGCGTTTTTCGTGCGTTTTTCATGCGCTTTTTATCCGTTTTTCATGCGTTTTTCATGCGTTTTTCATACACTTTTTTATCCGTTTTTCATGCGTTTTTTATCCGTTTTTCATGCGTTTTTATCCGTTTTTCGTGCGTTTTTCGTGCGTTTTTTCATGCACTTTTTATCCGTTTTTCATGCGTTTTTCGTGCGTTTTTCATGCGCTTTTTATCCGTTTTTCGTGCGTTTTTCGTGCGTTTTTCATGCGTTTTTCGTGCGTTTTTTATCCGTTTTTCATGCGTTTTTCATGCGATTTTTATCCGTTTTTCGTGCGTTTTTCGTGGGTTTTTCATGCGCTTTTTATCCGTTTTTCATGCGTTTTTCGTGCGTTTTTCATGCACTTTTTATCCGTTTTTCATGCGTTTTCATGCGTTTTTCGTGCGTTTTTCGTGCGTTTTTCATGCACTTTTTATCCGTTTTTCATGCGTTTTTCATGCGTTTTTCGTGCGTTTTTTATGCGTTTTTCGTGCGTTTTTCATGCGTTTTTCGTGCGTTTTTCATGCGCTTTTTATCCGTTTTTCATGCGTTTTTCGTGCGTTTTTCATGCGCTTTTTATCCGTTTTTCATGCGTTTTTCGTGCGTTTTTCATGCACTTTTTATCCGTTTTTCGTGTGTTTTTCGTGCGTTTTTCATGCACTTTTTATCCGTTTTTTCATGCGTTTTTCGTGCTTTTTTCGTGCTTTTTTCGTGCGTTTTTTATCCGTTTTTCATGCGTTTTTCGTGCGTTTTTCATGCACTTTTTATCCGTTTTTCGTGTGTTTTTCGTGCGTTTTTCATGCACTTTTTATCCGTTTTTTCGTGTGTTTTTCGTGCGTTTTTCGTGCGTTTTTCGTGCGTTTTTCGTGCGTTTTTCGTGCGTTTTTCGTGCGTTTTTATCCGGTTTTTTATCCGTTTTTCATGCGTTTTTGTGTGCGTTTTTCATGCACTTTTTATCCGTTTTTCGTGTGTTTTTCGTGCGTTTTTCATGCACTTTTTATCCGTTTTTCGTGTGTTTTTCGTGCGTTTTTCGTGCGTTTTTGTGCGTTTTTTATCCGTTTTTCATGCGTTTGTCGTGCGTTTTTCATGCACTTTTTATCCGTTTTTCATGCGTTTTTCGTGCTTTTTAGTGCGTTTTTCATGCACTTTTTATCCGTTTTTCATGCGTTTTTCATGCGTTTTTCGTGCGTTTTTCGTGCGTTTTTCGTGCGTTTTTTCGTGCGTTTTTCATGCACTTTTATCCGTTTTTCATGCGTTTTTCATGCGCTTTTTATCCGTTTTTCGTGCGTTTTTCGTGCGTTTTTCATGCGCTTTTTATCCGTTTTCATGCGTTTTTTATCCGTTTTTCATGCGTTTTTTATCCGTTTTTCGTGCGGTTTTCATGCACTTTTTATCCGTTTTTCATGCGTTTTTCGTGCGTTTTTCATGCGCTTTTTATCCGTTTTTCATGCGTTTTTCATGCATTTTTCATA
>NC_134698.1:21511599-21554099 GCF_050947455.1 Rhinoderma darwinii
CAATCCCTAGTCCATCTCTGTTTGTAGGACAAGGTTGCTGCTCAATTAGCTGCACCTGTAGCCTGTGTATAAAAAGGTGCAGACACAGTGTGTGTGAGTCTCACCCCTGACTCAGACTGGAGACTACTAAGGCTGGAGTAGCCTGTATTCTATGTGAGTAAAGACCTGTGTTACTTTGTGTCCAGTGCCTGGTAGGAAGGCACTCGGTATAGTTAGATAATATCTTGTTTAGTTAGTGCTCAGACGAGAAAGATTTATTTTGTATTTTGCCTTGTTGTACAAGAGGCTGTTTCTTTGACAAGAATAAAAACACAGGCAAAGCCCTGTTATGACTTTTAATGCACGGTGTCCCTGTCTCTGGCTACAAAGAAACCGCTGTAACAACCTCTCCAGAAGAGGCTGGACGCAGCCGCAGGGTTAAGGGAAGCCGGCATGACCGTCCTGGTAGGGAAAGGGTTAATGAGGTGAGGGAAAGTTGGGTTGGAAGGAGCTGAAGGAGGGACGGGGAGGAGTTAAGGGGGACGGGGGGGGGGCTGTTACTGCGCTTCCCGCTGTTTCTCGGCATTGAGCCGGAAGCAGCGGGAGGAGTAACATACAATAAGCAAGCTCCCCGTTGCCCGGTTTTTAGAAATGGCAGAAGCCATTATGTTAGAGCGGCTGCGGGCCGCTGCTGTGCACCACGGTCCCGGATGGCTAGAGGAGACCGTGGCTGCAATAACGAGGATCCCGGACGCCGTTTCGCCACGTCGGGCACGGCGTTCGGGGTCTGTTGAAAGGGACAGGCTCCCCTCCCCCGGCCCCCTTACGAGCATGGCTATGGCGGCGGGGGGGGAGTCGGCAACAACCGCTCCTGCGCTGGGCAGGCAGAGAGCGGTGCCAGGGGTGACGGCGATGCAGGCTGGGTCGACCCGTCCCTCTCGGCGGTCCCGACCTCCAGAGCGCCTCAGTCCGGAGGTAGTCCCGCGGACACGGCGTCGCAGAGGGAGCCCGATCCCGGACGCTGCAGGCCAGGCAGCTGGGAGGACCGCCCCTTCCCAGGCCCTGCGTCCTGGCAGGAATCCCAGGCCGCGACGGGGTCCGGCGGTAAGCAGGGAGTCGCAGGCTGGGCTCCCTGTCACCCCTCCCCCATCAGATGGAAGACGTGGAGAACAAGGTACGGCCGCCCCGCATGGTGATGTTCCGGCCAGGGGGCAGGCTTCGTCAGGATCGTCTAGACGGACGCTTAGAGCTGCAGCGACGTCGAGGCAACAGGTCCGGTCGGAAGTCTGGGTCCCGGCGGTCGGGCGGCAGGTTGCCGGCCCATTGGTCAGCGCGTCCTCATCCCCGTTCCGAAGAGGTCGTTGGGAGGGACAGTCGTCGGCGAGAGAAGAACTGGAGGAAGGTGAACTGGACGTGTATCGTCGAGGTCAGGATGGTCCGGCTGACGGGAACACAGCGCCTGTGCAGCCCGGTGAGTGTATAACTCCATCATTGTCTTATCCAGCGATTTTTATGTCGGGTGTCGGCGGGGGGCTGCTAGCATTGCATCGGGGGCTGGTAGTGGCGCGGGGGGACGCGACGGAGCGGGTTTGGCAGATTTAGTGGGTTGCTTACGGGAGCTGGTGGGGCGCCTGGATAGGGCCGCGGCGCCGGTAGTAACGGAAGTGTCTCCTGCGATAGTTTGGGAAGGCCCCAGGGACGTGGGATCGTTACAGGCGCGTCCTGCGGTGGCGGTTAGAGAGGCGGTCGCGGTGTCTGTACAGACCGAGGCACAGAAGGACGGCGATCGAGTGCGTATGGACGATCGTGCTCGGGGGGAGGTGTATGTTTGTTTTGAGGGTCCGTTGGGTGCGCATTTAAAGCAGGAGGTGCGCGATCGGATCTGGAAAGACGAATATGTTGAAATTTTTTCTCTCTTGCCGCTGGCTAAATTTAATTTGGATAAGAGCAAGCGGGATGAGAGTAAAAAGGACGAGGAGGAACGGCGGCGGTATAGGCTGATCCCGCAGACGTTCGTTAATTGGTCGCAGGCGTTCGCCATATTGGCTAGTGTGATAGGGGAAAAGGCGCCGGAAAATTGTTCGGCGCTGTTTTGTTATTTTGATGCCATTGGGGAGGCTCATAGGGCGTATGGGGGTCAGGCGTGGCTGCGATATGATGAGCAATTCCGTCAGCGGAAGGCGGTTCGGCCGGCGATTCGGTGGGACCAGAAGGATATTGCTCTCTGGTTACGGGTTACGGCTCCGGTTAGGCAGCCCTTTCCCGGGAGCGGTGGCCAGGGAGGCCAGTCTAGTCAGAGTGGACAAAGCGGCGGGGGAAAGGCGGGGTTTTGCTGGCAATTTAATGAAGGTCAGTGCAAGTTCGGGGCCACGTGCAAGTTCAAGCACGTGTGCTCCGAGTGTAATGGTGCATCACACGGGGCGGCAAAATGCCTGCGAAAAAAGAGGTCAGGGAACCAGCACGGGACTGGTCAAGGGGGTGTCGCCGGTGAGGGAAAGGATGGCCCCTTATCTAAATGAGTATCCGGATAGGGCGGCAGCTAAGTTGCTTTATGAAGGGTTTCGTGTTGGGTTTGTTATTCCTCCACCTCCTTATGAGGTTCCGGTTACGCGGAGGAATTTAAAATCGGCTTACTTGCATGCGGAAGTCGTGTCGGAAAAGTTGTTAAAAGAAGTTTCGTTGGGTCGCATGTCGGGGCCATTTGTTGAGTCGCCGGTAAAAGATTTAGTTGTGTCCCCTTTGGGTATTGTCCCTAAACGCGAGCCCGGAAAGTTTCGTTTGATTCAACATTTATCGTATCCCAAAGGTTCGTCGGTAAATGACGGGATTGATCACGAGTTGTGTTCCGTAGTTTATACCTCATTCGATAAGGCGGTGGGGTTAGTGCGGGCTGCGGGCCCTGGGGCGCTGCTAGCAAAAACTGACATCGAGGCGGCGTTCAGGTTGTTGCCGGTTCATCCAGAAAGCCAACGGCTGTTGGGTTGTTTTTGGAATGGGGCTTTTTACGTGGATCGGTGCCTTCCGATGGGGTGTTCCCTTTCTTGTGCATACTTCGAGGCGTTTAGTAGCTTCGTGGAGTGGGTAACGAGGGGGGCATCCGGGGTCGACTCGTTGATCCATTACTTGGATGATTTTTTGTGCGTTGGCCCGGGGGGTTCGCCGGTTTGCGGTAATCTGCTTCATGCTCTACAGAAGGTGGCGAGGGATTTTGGGATTCCTTTGGCGCCGGAAAAAACGGAGGGCCCGGTAGCGACGATTTGTTTTTTGGGAATCGAAATAGACTCGGTGGCAATGGAGTGTCGTCTCCCGGCGGATAAGTTGGGTGCTTTGAGGCTGGAGGTTCGACGGGCTTGTAGAAGGAAGAAAATGTCGCTGAGGGAGCTTCAGTCGCTGCTGGGGAAGTTGAATTTCGCTTGCCGGATTATGCCGATGGGAAGGGTGTTTGGTAGAAGGTTGGCGGCGGCAACGGCGGGAGTGCGTGCGCCGCATCATTTTGTGCGGCTCAAGGAGGAGCACCGAGCTGATCTTCAGGTTTGGGATGACTTCTTGGGCCAGTACAATGGTCGCTCGCTATGGATGGACCCAACGCAGGATACGAGTGATTTGAATATTTTCACGGATGCGGCTGGGGCGGGTGGCTTTGGAGCTTACGGGGGAGGTCCGTGGTGCGCAGGTCAATGGCCGGCTAGCTGGGTGTCCAGTGGACTCACGCGGAATCTGGCCCTGCTCGAGCTGTTTCCCATCGTGGTGGCGGCTACCATTTGGGGGGACAGGCTCAGGGATAAGAAGGTCCGTTTTTACTGCGACAACATGGGGGTAGGGCTTGCCATTAACAACATCACGGCGTCTTCTCCTCCGGTAGTTCAATTGTTGCGACATTTAGTGTTGGTGTGTTTGTCGTTGAACGCGAGGGTGGTGGCGGTGCATGTCCCGGGTGTACGGAATTGTATTGCTGATGCTCTTTCTCGCTCGCAGTGGGACCGGTTTCGGCAATTGGCCCCGGGAGCGGAACGTCTCGGTTTGGCTTGTCCGGAGCATCTTTGGGATCTGGTATCGGTCCCGTAGAGCAGCTGTTACAAAGGTCTTTGGCGCGCACGACGTGGAGTGCTTATGCTGCTTGTTGGAGGCAGTGGGAGGAGTGGGTAAGAGAGTTGGGTGACGTCAATACGGATAGAGACAGGTTGGTGGCACTTTTGTATTGGTTAGGGGATGCCTGGGAGGCGGGGTTTTCAGTAGCGAAGGTGAACCGGTTCATATCTGCTGTGGCGTTTGGGCTTAAGTTGCGGGGCTTGCGGGATGTATCGAAGGAATTTCTGGTATCGCAGGCTTTGAAGGGGTTGCGCAGAGGTAGGGTGGAGGCGGATAGTAGAAGGCCGGTGTCGTTTGCTTTGCTTGGCTCGTTGGGGGGTTCATTAGCATCGGTATGTCGTTCTTCAGATGAAATGGATCTGTTCCGGTTGGCTTTTTCGTTAGCGTTCTTCGGAGCATTTAGAATAGGTGAGTTGGTGTCGCCAAGTACTAAACAGGCAGGGGGGCTGAGATCTGGGGAGGTGAGCCTTTTTGCAGATCGGCTGGAGGTATGGTTGCGTAGATCTAAAACTGACCAAGTAGGGAAGGGAAAACTGATAGTTTTGTTCGCTCTCCCGGGGTCGGTCATGTGCCCAGTGGAGTGCATGCGGGGTTTTACGAGAAACAGGGGGTCTCCAGATTTGCCTTTGTTACGTCATGAGGACGGGTCGTTTTTGTCCAGGTTTCAGTTTGGAGCTGTATTTAAAAAATGTTTGACGGCAGTGGGGGTTGCGGCAGGCTCATATTCATCTCATTCCTTCCGGATTGGCGCAGCAACGGAAGCGGGGCGCTGGGGGTTGGATGACGAGGGGGTGAGGCGTATTGGTCGTTGGGAGTCTAAAAGGTTTAAGTCCTATGTCCGCCCCCATATGTTGTAATTTTGTTGTTTTATGTTTGAAAATGTTATATGGTGGTGCCTAACTGTGTTTTCCGTTTCAGATTCGCCTCCTTGTCTGGTGTGGTTGATGGGTCATTCGTACGTGCACTGGGGGGCTTTGAGGGCGGACGTCCGCCCGGATGGTCGCCAGTTGCGCATTCCGCGACAGGATGCGGTTGTGCATTGGCTGGGTTTTAGAGGTATGTCTTGGAACAGGGTGTTGGCGGAATTCCAGACATATGTGCGGCTTGATAGGGTTCCGGAGGTTCTAGTGTTGCACGTGGGTGGGAATGATTTAGGAGTCCGCCCTTTTCGTGAGTTGGTGCGGGATATCAAACATGATATGTTGTGTTTGTGGGTATCTTATCCCAAGTTGGTGGTAGTGTGGTCGGACATAGTCCCAAGAAAGCATTGGCGGTTAGCTAGATCGGTGGAGAGAGTCAATAAGGCTCGCATAAAAGTTAACCGGGCGGTGTCTCGTTTTGTGGCAAAGAACGGGGGCATTTGCGTGAGGCATAGGGATTTGGAGTCAGGAGTGGGGAATTTCTGGAGAAGTGACGGGGTTCATCTGACCGAGGTTGGCATTGATCTTTGGAGTTTGGTGATAGCAGAAGGCATAGAAAGGGCGGTGGTGGTGTGGAGGAACTCACAGGCTTAAGGTGGTCAAGGCCTGTTTCGCGGTGGCGGGGGGAGTCCTTGAGGCCAGTCAGTACAAAATGGTGGGGGGGTCGCATCGGGGGTATGCGTCCCCCAAAAAAGGTACATGGTTGAAGACTTCATCGGGTGTTATCCCTTTGAAGTGGTCTTCTGGTAGAAGGTATATCACTTGAAGGCTTCATCGGGTGTTATCCCTTTGAAGTGGACTTCTAGTGGTCGGTATATCACTTGAGGGCTTCATCGGGTGTTATCCCCTTGAAGTGGACTTCTAGTGGTTGGAGCCATCTGCAGAGGTGAACGGTGCTTCCGAGCTGGTTTACGGCTGGAGGTAATTGGTGGTTTGCAGATGGCTAATTCGGTGTGTTCTTGAAAGGAACATCTGAAGGGGCTTCAAGGACTTCCTCTGCTCGGGTTAATGTTAACGTTTAATTGTTATTTATGATTCTGACCCATGTTGGGTCATGTGAATTATTAGGAGGAATTCTCTGGTGGATTCCTAACTAGTTATCCGAATGTTTCGGATTTAAATTGTTTTATAAAACTGTGAAATTAATAAACGGCTGCTGTGGCCATTTCACATCCAACCTCGGTGTCATGTGTCTTTACTAAATGGGGGTGGGGGGATAGTATGGTCTAAGGTTAACACACGACTCTACCTAGGCAGGTCAAGAAGAGGCTGGACGCAGCCGCAGGGTTAAGGGAAGCCGGCATGACCGTCCTGGTAGGGAAAGGGTTAATGAGGTGAGGGAAAGTTGGGTTGGAAGGAGCTGAAGGAGGGACGGGGAGGAGTTAAGGGGGACGGGGGGGGGCTGTTACTGCGCTTCCCGCTGTTTCTCGGCATTGAGCCGGAAGCAGCGGGAGGAGTAACATACAATAAGCAAGCTCCCACCCTCCCACCCTTGGTTTGTTACTCCTTAGGTCTTATGTACGTCCGTCTATGAGTGTTGTGTGTTATTTTGTGTGCTTATTTAACTTGTTTTTCTTTTTTCCGGAGTAGGTTCTGTTGTCATGGCAGCTGGCGGGGGGAGTCCTTGAGGCCAGTCAGTACAAAATGGTGGGGGGGTCGCATCGGGGGTATGCGTCCCCCAAAAAAGGTACATGGTTGAAGACTTCATCGGGTGTTATCCCTTTGAAGTGGTCTTCTGGTAGAAGGTATATCACTTGAAGGCTTCATCGGGTGTTATCCCTTTGAAGTGGACTTCTAGTGGTCGGTATATCACTTGAGGGCTTCATTGGGTGTTATCCCCTTGAAGTGGACTTCTAGTGGTTGGAGCCATCTGCAGAGGTGAACGGTGCTTCCGAGCTGGTTTACGGCTGGAGGTAATTGGTGGTTTGCAGATGGCTAATTCGGTGTGTTCTTGAAAGGAACATCTGAAGGGGCTTCAAGGACTTCCTCTGCTCGGGTTAATGTTAACGTTTAATTGTTATTTATGATTCTGACCCATGTTGGGTCATGTGAATTATTAGGAGGAATTCTCTGGTGGATTCATAACTAGTTATCCGAATGTTTCGGATTTAAATTGTTTTATAAAACTGTGAAATTAATAAACGGCTGCTGTGGCCATTTCACATCCAACCTCGGTGTCATGTGTCTTTACTAAATGGGGGTGGGGGGATAGTATGGTCTAAGGTTAACACACGACTCTACCTAGGCAGGTCATGATGCTAAACCCTCACACTATCTATCTATCTATCTATCTATCTATCTATCTATCTATCTATCTCTTTTCCCATTACATACTTTTATTGCTTATTGATTAGATTTATCATCAAAAGAATTGCCGCTCCAGTCATTGGGAATTATATCAAAACCTGTTTCCTTATCTCTTATTAACTCCCATTAAGAAGATTGTTGGAGGTCCGGGTGGTCAGACCCCGCTGAGCAGTTTTATTTTTTATCCTGTATAATCAATATGGTCTGTCATGGGAAAAATATCCTTGAAATGTCCCTGGAGGACCCAGGACAATTTGAAAACCCACAACCAAAACCATGAAAAATCCAGTAATCTGTATTTTATAGGTGTTGAGAATATCAAAAAAGAAAAAAAAATGCCTCTGGCTGCCCAAACACATACAATGGCTGTCGGTCGATCGGCAACTATTCTTTTTGACTCCCTCATATACTGTATATGCACCCTTGACTCGGCCGAGCCACCTCTGCGACCTACTTATCTCCTGGGAAAACAAGGGATCGGGCATGTTAGATCTATCGTTTTTCAGGATACCCCCATACACATTAGATAGTCGTCATACTTTTTTATGTTATGTGTTTGGGAACCTTTAGGACATGTTCACACAGCTTTTTTTTTTGAGCATTACTTCCCATCCAAAGTAGTTAAATCATAAATCAGTTTCTCGGTATAGAAGTAATGACGGATAATATAGATGATATCAGTGGTGAGTAATGGAAGACGAATTACCAATAAATCGTATTTCTGGAATTGATCGCTAACATGTATATTTTGAGTCTACATCAAATATGTAATCGGAGGTTATATGGACAAAAGTATTGGGACCCAGCTCTTAATCATTGAATTCCGGTGTTTCATTCAGTCCCACAGGTGTATAAATCCAGAACTCGCCGTGCAGTCGCCTTTACAGACATTTGTTATAGAATGGGTCGTTGTAAAGACATCACTGAATCCCAGCGCGGTCCTGTAATAGGACGTCATCGATGTAACAAGTCAGTTTGTGATATTTCTTCCCTCCTAGATATTCCACTATCAGCTGTGAGTGATGTTATTGTAAAGTGGAAGTGTTTAGGAGCCTCAGCAACTCAGCCACGAAGTGGAGACCACGTAAAATTACACAGCCGGGCGCCGAGTGTTGTGGCGTTTAGTGTATAAAAGTCGCCAACGCTCTGCTGACTCAATAACTGCAGAGTACAGACCTCCTCTGGCATTAATATCTGCACAATCACTGTGCCCCAGGAGCTTCATGGCACGGGGTCCAAGCAGCTCCATGCCAGTCTTACAAAGTCTAAAGTTTTTTACTTTATTTTAGCTTCTAAGTGAAATTTGCAGGAAAATCTACAGCGGCTAATGCACACTGTTTTTGGTAGCAGAAAGCAAATTCGCACCAAAATTTTCTGGATTCGTGATGGGTGTGGATTTAGTCTAACAGTCTATCAGTGTTGTCTGAAGTGTTCCCTTAAAGGGGCTGTCCAAGATTAGAAAAAGGGTCTGGGGGGGCGTGGCCTGACTGACGAACTGGATGGCTGTGTGAGTGCTTAGCTCCTGCACCGTTAAGCAACTAAAGCGACTTTCAACGGATTTAAACTCTTTTTTTTCTGGCTACACCCGGTTTACTGCTTATTTACGATGCCTAGAAGGAAGAGACCGCTGAAGAAACCGGAGAAACTCCTAGATTTCTTCTTTCCCGCGACCTCGGGCAGAATCCAAGATGGCGCCGGGAAGACTCACACGCAGAGTCTCTGACTTCGGAGCCTGCACTGGAACGTTCAGAGCAGGGAGAGGATGAGGACGCTGTACACGCTAGGAGGAGTACATCCTTACCTCCTAGATCGAGATCGTCAGTATTACCTCCCTCCCGTTTAAGAGGCATCCCAGACCGACATATATCATGTGAAGGGACACATACCTCAGAACAACAGGGCGTTGTCCAGCGCCGCTCACAGGATGGGGCCTCGTCAACTTCTTCATCTCCTCGGCCGTGTAGTCCTGAATCACGGAGACCGAGGATACAGCCGCAAGATACCCTCCTGGCACAGGTGAGAGATACACCCTCACCACTGTTATCTGTTGCAAATGAGCTCCCTGACGGGTTTGATGAACTGCCGGCTTCCAATATGGCGGTTACAGAAGCCACCATGAAACATATGTTGCAGGCCTTACGCCAATCTCTGCAAGCGGAGTTTGCCAACCTTACACATCCTATTTCCACATGTTTACAAGAAGTGGAGAACCGGGTTAACCACGTGGAAACCAAAATGGGGTCGTTTGCCACCTCACATAATGATCTCATAGACGCTCATTATGGCCTTGAAACGGAAGTACAACAATTACGTGCTAAAGTTGCCGACTTGGAGGATAGATCAAGGCGCAATAACGTGAAGTTTCGATGTATCCCTGAATCGGTTATGCCACAAAATCTGACCCTATATATTCAATCTCTTGCAAAATGCATACTGCCTGACTGTACCCCGCAGAACTTGATTATTGATAGAGCACACCGGGTGCCACGACCTAAGCATTTGGGAGAACATGTTCCAAGGGATGTCTTGGTTCGTGTCCATTTTTTCCAAACTAAGGAAAACCTGATGTATGCAGCTAGGAAGATGAATCGCCTGCCGGAACCTTATCAGATGGTCACTCTATATATTGATCTATCTTCTACTACCTTGCAACTCCGACGCCAACTATCCCCTATTACTTCAGCATTGAGAGATCAGAAAGTTTTATGTAAATGGGGTTTCCCGGTTCGCCTGCTCATCACCCGAAATAATGTTCTACACATCGTTAGAACACTGGAAGAAGGTTCTGCATTATTACACCAATGGAAGATCCCGCTTTCATCAAGACAAGCTCCTCTGCCAACATCTCCTAAACGTATCACGAATGAATGGCGTGTTGCTGGTTCTCCAAAGCACCCACACCGTTGAGGTACTCTCGCTATATTACAGGTGCTTCCTCAGGATGGTTCTCCCAAACCTTGAGGAAACTCACTGACTGTTCTACCCCCCTCTCTTGTAAGACGGCTATAATGCTGTTATGGTCTAACAAAATGTTGTTTTATTGCTGGTATATCAGCTTGTTTTTCTATATGTTTGTTTATTTTTTCCTGTTAGTCATTATGTGGAAAGATGCATCAACTAATTCTTTCTCCAAGGCTGTAATTGCAATATGGTACAGTGATGGTGGAAATAGTCTGTTGTCATGTAATATCCAGCTTAAATGTGAACATCCAGAATCTTACTCTGCACTTATTGACATATCCTAATGGTGTTAAAAATGGCATCCCTTAATGTGAAAGGTCTTAATAGTCCGCAAAAGAGAGCATTTATGTGGGCAGAAGCCCGGGATCTGTCATGTGATGTTTTTTGCATCCAGGAAACGCATATTATCCAGAAAGATGCGTTTAGGATAAAACACCCTAGCTTCCCAGTAATATACCAATCACATTTCACTTCTAAATCCAGAGGAGTTCTCCTAGCCGTAAAAAATACTATAGCATTCCAACGTATCCAGGAGAAAATAGATACTGCAGGCCGGTATGTTATTTGGGTTTGTTCCCTCAATAATGTCATATATACAGTGGTGTCGGTTTATGCTCCTAATACGGGTCAAATTCGCTTCTTTAATAAGGTAATGCGCCTCATATCTAAAGTGCGGCAGGGAAAACTCCTTATATGTGGCGATTTCAACACAATAACGGATACGAACCTGGATACTACCTCTAGTGTGAGAAGACAACTCAATTCATTGGGTGAGAGTTTATGGAAGGAGGAACTATACGATGCCTGGCGTGTTTTACATAGCACGGAGAGGGATTACTCTTATTTCTCTACGGTTCACAATAGTTATTCTAGGCTAGATATGTTTCTGGTGGACAGAGCATTACTGTTTATGTCTAAATCTTCTACCATTGAAACTATTACATGGTCTGACCATCCGGCTATCACACTTCACATAGAGGAAAAACATAAGGCTCCAGACACCTATCTCTGGCGATGCAATCCATACCTTCTCTCTCATTCTGCACATAAATCTACGATAGAACGGGATCTCAGAGAATTTTTCAGCTTAAATGCCTCATCTGTTACTAGCTCAGATATTCTATGGAATGCTCATAAAGCATATATTAGAGGAACTTTCATTAAACTTGGGCATAGAGACAGGAGGGAGCAGACAAAACAGACGCTGTCCCTTATAGAGAATATCAAACAGCTAGAATGACTAAATAAAACCCAACAAACATCAGATCACGCTGAGAAACGTATGGATCTGAGAAATCAGTTAAGAGCGTGCCTGCTACAAAAATATGAGAAGAAGGTTAGGAAAACGAATTCCCACTATTATTCTCAAAACAATAAAGCGGGTAAACTATTGGCCTCCAGACTTAAACGGCAATATACGAAAGCCAGAATCCCATTTCTATTAACAGAAGGAGCAAAGGGAAAAGTTTATGACCCGAGGGAAATTGCTAACAAATTTAAGGCTTACTACTCGTGGCTTTACAATTTGAAGGAGGAGCCTGGATCTTCTCTGGTGACAGAAGACAATATTCAGGAATTTTTACAATCTATTAATCTCCCCACTTTGACCTTAGACCAACTGTCCTCCCTTAACTGTCCTATTACTGATGCAGAAATTCTGACTGTAATTAAAAAGCTTCCTTTGGGGAAATCACCCGGCCCTGATGGGTTAACAAATGAATATTATAAAACCTTCCAAAATATCCTTATTAAATATCTTAGACAGACCTACCAAGACGCGAGTCTGACTGGCAGATTCCCCAAAGAGAATCAGTCCGCATTGATAGTTACCCTTCCCAAACCCGGAAAGAGCCCAGACGCTCCCCAAAACTTTCAACCTATTTCGCTGTTAAATACTGATTTGAAGATATATGCTAAAGTGCTAGCGTCTAGATTAGCTCCACTTTTACCGAATCTGATTAGGGAAGATCAGGTGCGATTCATAAAAGGTAGACAAGCGACTGATAATACTAGAAGGGTATTAAATATCACTAACTATCTATCCACACGAGAGATACCTGCAATTTTACTTTCGCTCGACGCCGAAAAGGCTTTCGACCGCATCAATTGGATGTATGCCTTTTCCGTGCTGAAGCGGATGGGTTTCTCGGGACATATTCTATCGTCAATTCAAGCTTTATACTCAGACCCGTCGGCCAGGGTATTTACTAACGGCTCTCTGTCAGGCGAATTTCCCATTACTAATGGTACCAGGCAGGGGTGCCCTTTATCCCCTCTAATTTTTGTGCTATCTATTGAACCCCTTGCGCAGGTTATACGGGAGGATAGCTTGGTAAAGGGTATACAAATTGGAGATCATACTCATGTTATATCTTTATATGCGGATGACGTCATACTTACATTGAGTGCCCCTGGCATATCGTTAGGGAGAACTCTCGATATTATCAAGGACTTCGGGAATATCTCAGGGTATAAATTGAACACACAGAAATCACAGATACTACCTTTTCACATCACCTCCGATCCACTCTCCATTTTGAAACATAGATTCCCTTTGGATTGGCAATCAGAGGGCATACAGTATTTGGGCCTCACGTTAACTGTCTCACATCAAAAACTCTATAAGGCTAATTATCTGCCACTTCTAGAAGCTATCTCTACTGAAGCATGTCGACTTTCAGCATTTGAAGTTTCATTGATTGGCAGAATAGCGGCTTTTAAAATGCTCCTATTGCCGAGACTTCCTTATTTATTTAGAACGCTCCCTATTGAAGTCCCAGGGTCCTTTTTTACTTCCATACGTCGGGTTGTTTCTTCGTTCATATGGGCTAACCGCAAGCCACGAATTTCATACAAACTGCTTACTAAAGATAAGACGAAAGGTGGCTTGGGGGTACCCGATATACACGAATATTTTGTAGCATGTCAAGTCTCTCAGATGAAATGCTGGTGGTCGCTGGATACTGCTAAACACTGGGTACATATAGAACATTTTTTGGCTTCCCCTACCAATTTGAAAGCGTTATTGATAGCTAATCTATGGAATATTAAAGAGTCAACCCAGATTTCTCCTTTCACAAGGTCATCACTAGTATGCTGGGCTTATTTCCATAGAAACTCAGAGGTAAACACAGGTCTGCCAAGATCATATGTACCATTGTAAATGATGAGCGCTGCTATACCAGACTTAAATATTAATTTATGGGTTAGACGAGGTATTTGCTCATTGACAATAACCTCCTTAGGTCTTTTACGGATTTATCGGCTAAATTTTCGCTACATCGAAGTGAGTTCTATAAATATTTACAAATAAGACATTTTTTGTCCAGTACCAATATTGGTCTAATCAGATATAATTCTCAGATATTTACTATATTTCAAAAAGGCACCAGAGGTCTAAAGCCGATCTATAGCTTGTTACATGAGCATACGGTTTTTCAGAAGGCATATCCTTTTAGAGTGTGGGAACGAGAGTTGGGTGCCTCCTTCACTGAGAAGGAATGGACAGGTGCACTGACTTTAAATCATAGATCACTCAGGTGTAGCTCTCATCTCGAGGCGGCTATGAAAATTATGCTGAGATGGTATTTTACACCTGACCGATTACATTCTATGAATCCGAGTTCTCCGTCTACTTGCTGGAGAAATTGTGGGTGCAGAGGGTCTCTATACCATACCCTGTGGAGCTGTCCTATATTGAAGTCATATTGGGAAGATATCTTCCGATTATTATCTGATGTATTAAGATTTACACTTCCTGCTGTACCTCGACTGGCTTTACTGTCTATAGGTATCCAGGATATACCGGCACAATGTAGAATTTTGGTCTGCAAAATCCTGCTCCTTGCTAAATTAGTTATAACCCGACATTGGAAGAGCCCGAAGGCTCCAGTTCTTGAGAAAGTGATCTCACTACTAAATACCACCTACCTGTATGAAAAGCTCATTGCTTATGGTGCAAATACGGTTGATTCCTTTTCTGCTGTATGGAAAGCCTGGACACAGAATGTCAATTTCAAATGCGATGCGGTGTATCCACATTGATCACATTTCTTGTTAATGTTGTTTATGTTATACTATGTTTTGTTTGCTTATAAAAATTATGTCTACACTGATTTATCTGTATAAGATGGTTTTGAAATATCTGTATATGCTGTGACATCGAAATTCTTAATAAAGACAAATTTAAAGAGAAAAAGGGTCTGCATTTTTTCCAGATACGGCGCCCCTCTTGTCTAATGGTTTTATCCGGTAATACGTTCTTTTGAATGGGAATAAGCTGTAATACCAGACACAGCCCAGAAACAGCGCCACTTTTGTTCATGGTCTGTATCTGGTATTACCCTTCAGTTCCATTTACTTTAATGGGAACGGGCTGTAATACCATATACCGCTTCTGAACAGGAGTGGCGCTAGGTTATAGTTCTGTGATAAGGAGAAAGATCTCCAAGTTATACAAGTGTATGCTGGATTTTTATGTTTGTAAAGAGTAACACGCTAACATCTATATGTATAGTAGATGGGGATTACGGTTGTAACGGCCGCCGCCGTCGCTCCCACTGCTCCCCGCCGTCATATACTGACCTCTCCACGGCGTCCTCCAGCTCTTGGTGGAGACGACGTTCCTGCCTCACTCTTTTCTAATTGCGGCATCCCTTGCTGCTCTCTCCTTCTGTGTTTCATACACTACCTAGTGCGTGCGCTTGCTGACTCCCCCGATCTTTAGGGCCAGCGCGCACCTACTACTTAACTCTCCCAGGGTATAAAAGGAACCTCCCCCTGTCCACCATTGCTTGAGCAATTTGGATCCTCCCAGCTTGCTAGTGATATCTGATCAATTATTTGTTTTTCCTGTGTCTGACCTCAGCTTTTACCTTGACTCTCCTTGCCTGCTGCCTGCCCTGACCTCTTCCTAGTGACCCGTGGCGTACCTCTGCCGCCTGCCCTGACCTTTGGCTTTACCAACCGTGCTCGTCTGCCGGCCTATGCTATACCTAACCTGGCATTCGTCTGCTGTTCCTTTACCATAACGACGGCCATCGCTAAGGGAGACTTCTCTGGGAGGTAGTGAATACCTGGAGTTCCCTTAGATTCCGCTATCTGGTTTAGCCCCATGTGACCCTTGATGACACAGTGGGTTACCACCATCCTCTGTAGGCCCTATGACAGTCTGTCTATCCACAGGCCCCGTTACAACATTCAGTAGATAAATGTTACAGATACATTATGAATTGGTTATTGTACTACTTTACTGTTACACTAGGCTCTATTGCCATATGCAGGGTCATTTTAACAAATTTGTGGGGCACGTGGCAAAGATTTAAAAGGCAAATCGGCCCACACCCAGAAGATGTTCATACCACCCCTGTTATCCCACAAAACAGCTCTCAAGGGTTTATGCAAATGTGACCCAAAATAGGCGTTTATGGGAGGGTCTGTGGGTGTTCCTGGGTGGATCGAGGTAGGGCTTAAAATTTCCCTCGAATGGTGATTCAAATTTTAGGAGATCTCCACCCAGGACAACAGCCTCAAAAGCTCCATGTGGTGTGTCAGCCACAAATGTTCCTCAGAGACCGGCATAGACCGCCCACCAGAGTGCCTGCCACTGATCGCCCACCAGAGTGCTTATCACAGATCCACCCAAAGTACTTGTCACAGATCCTTACCCAAGCGGTCCCCTTTATATAAGCGTATACCGGAGACAGTGTATACAGCGGTCAGAAAACATCACATAGCCCCAACATACATATTACATACACTGCCCAGGTGAATAGTGCCATACAGTATATCCCTGTACTGATCTGTGATGTTGCTGGCTGTGTGAGGTGTCCAGGGATTAGGCTACCATGATGATCTATGACTGCGGGGGCAGGGACGGAGGTCACATTGGGGGTAGATACTACATACTCTACACAATTGTGGCTGTACTTTTATTGGGCAGATTCTTCAACTATAACGCTGGCGTGCTCCTCGGTAGTCCTCTATTCGCATTCTCCAGAAACAGCGCCACTCCTGTCCATGGCTGTGTATGGTATTACATTCAAGTGAATAGAGTTGAACCGCAAGACTGTACACAGTCCATGGTCAAGAGTGGCGATAACCCGTTTAAAGCATTTTTTTAATCAATATATACGGCTGTCTTTCCTCCTTTACAAATTGTGATCCCCTCAGCTCAATTGTGACTTGGAAACATATCACTTTTATTGGTAGGAATATTTATTATGTTTTCATTCTTACAGTTTGTTCATATACATAACAGATTAATTCACTGGTGTGGCACTTTAATAATATAGTCTATTGTAATATTCGCTTCTCTGCACTGGCAGTAAGCCCAAGACCCAGCCCAAGTCCTACCAGTCATATTGTGCCCTCTAGTGCTTCAAAGGGGGTCTACATTTTAAAAAAAACAACTGAGCTTTAGGCCTTATTCAGACATACATGAGGAAACTCGGATGTGAAAAACGGCAGTTTTTCACATCTGAGTTGCCCCGTGTGGGTCCCGTTTTCACGGATCCCCGTAGCCTTTGATTCTATGGAGGTATCCGTGAAAACGGAAGAAAATAGGACATGTTCTATTTTTCAATGGACCCTTCACACGGTCTGCTGAAACAACGGACGTGTGAACGGCCCCATTGAAAAACATGAGTCCGTGTGACAGCGGTTGTTTTAACGGCTGTCACATGGCGTATTCTACGTTCGTCTGAAAAAAGGTCAATTTTACGGGGAAACAAAGGATCAGGCATGTAGAAATCCTACATGCTTGATCTTCTTTCTACCGACATCTGCAGGTAGGGAACTGTTGGGTCCCATATAAAGGAGATCTTTGGCCGATCCCACCAAAAAGACCAACTTGTCTGGTTAAGAAAACCCAATTTATAATACCATGAGTCAATAGAAGGGAATCCCACGAACAGCACCCTCATTTATCAGCCAGAGTGAAGAGCGGCAACAAAAAGCCTCTCTCCCTCTGAAGGACCGGGCAGCCCATTTATTTCCAACATTCATTTGGGGTCCCTATCGGCCAGAATAGAGAGCGACTTCAAAGAGTGGCTCTTGTTCTAGAGGACCAAACATGTCCATGCATTACATTGATGGTCCTTTGATTTCACTGGACACCATGGAATGCATAATTTACCCTGCGGTGGCACAGTAAGGACTTCCTGTACATTCCTCTACCTCCGAAGGGCAATGTATGGGCAGTCATGACTCGATTTACATTTTTGTAGTCAAATATTGATTCTTCTTAAAGGGATATTCCAGCTAAAAATATTAATTCCACTGGATAGATGGTAAATGTTAGGCTGGGTTCACACTACCTATTTTCAGACGTAATGGAGGCGTTTTACGCCTCGAACTACGTCTGAAAAAACGGCTCCAATGCGTCGGCAAACATCTGCCCATCACTTTCAATGGGCTTTACGATGTACTGTGCCGACGACCCGTCAATTTACGCGTTGATGTCAAAAGACGGCTCGTAAAATTACAGCCTCGTCAAAAGAAGTGTAGGACACTTCTTGGGACGTTTTTGGAGCAGTTTTCTCATAGACTCCAATGAAAACAGCTCCAAAAACGTCCGTAAAAAATGCAGCGAAAAACGCCGCGAAAAATAAGAGTTGCTCAAAAAACGTCTGAAAATCAGGGTCTGTTTTCCCTTGAAAACAGCTCCATATTTTGAGACGTTTTTGATTCTACGTGTGAACATACCCTTAGACTGGTGACTGCTGGGACCCGCATAATCACTTGAACAGGGGACCCCGTTCCCCTGTCCCCCCGAGCCACACAACATACGTGGCAGTAAGCATGCTCCATCAGCTGTACTAGACAGTGTAGTAATATCCAAAAATATAAGACAAATCCATTATTATTCTGTATTCAGTAGAAAGAACAGGGAACAAATCTGGCAAAAAAATCTTCTCTTAAGTTTACTATTACCTAGTATTATGTTCAAAGAATTAAGGGCATAGCAAACAGAAGTAAAAATATATAAATAGGGTTCCACGTGGAATCGTTCCCTTTAAAAGCAGTCAGCGTAAGGCCATAGCAGAAAAACGCATTGATTATGAGTAATAAAGCTATCGTTTTGGTGGCTTTGATATGAGCATCTAGATTAGGGTTTCGGCAGCTGTCACCACTTTTTTGCATCTTCTTCATGTGTCCGTAGATAGATTTCATAATGGTCACCAGTGATGCTAAAGAGAAAAGAAGCCCCAAAGAAGACAACCCAATGAAAGCTTCATACAAGCAAACACATCTTGGTGGATCGAATGAGGCAGACGTATTTTGTCGGGAAGCATTGAGGACCATCTTTGACCAATTTTTCTCCGATAAGTCCCATGAGAAAGTAAGACTTAATAAGAAGGAGCCAATAACGGATGGAAGTAGGAGCAATAGGATCATCTTGGGGAATCTTCTTTGGAGATACACGTAGAACTGGTGTTGGATGTTCACAATTCGGAAGCAAAAATGTACAGATAGCCAGGTGGAAAGCCAGATGTTACAAGACATTATTGCCAGACACACAACTGTGCTAACCCTTTTGACTTCAAAAGTGAACACCAAATTGATCTGTGGTAACCGCAAAATATATCCACAAAATGTAAGAACTTCGTATAATGAGCTGAAGAAGCTGATGCCACAAATAAGTTGATCAGACCTGTTAATGTTTTTGTTTTTCACCCATTCCAGGGCATTCACGACAAGAAGGAAGGTGTTGCCTAAAAATGAACTCGATAGAGCAATAATATCAATAATTGTTAGCACAATGGTCAACATATTGATTCTCTTTGGTCCTGAAAATTTTTACCGAAGCGTTCTTGTTGACCGAATGTGAAAGGTCTGTAGACAGGACAAATATTAGACACGTCGTGAGTGAACATTGATGAGAACAATGCAAATACTGTCTCCATGCAACTGGACACCTCTTTTCAGCTTAACCATTTCCCGGGCATTCACGCCGAGAAATGTACTCAATTGAGTCATAGCCAGGGTTCATCACCAGGATAGTAGTCAGAATGCGACAACCAGAGAATGAGACAGAGGCATAGTTAGAGTACAGGCCAAAGGTTAAAATCAGGAGGAGACTAACCGGTACCAGGTGACAAATCCAAGGGATGACATAGAAGCGAAATCCGGAAAGCCAAGGTCAGGATCAGAGTCAATAGCAAAGGATATACGTTAAAAAAAAAGACAAGGCTTTGAGGTTAGAGTCCGCTTTAAATAAGCTACCAGAGTGATGTCATCTAGGAGGGTCCGGTTGCCATGGCCCGCCAGAACTGCCAGCAGGAGGCATCGCAGGAGGGGGGAGAAGTCATTCAGTTTGCAAGGTAACTTGATGCAGCCTGTGGCTAGAGCCACGGCTGCCACTGGCGACTTGCTGCTGGAACAGGGTAAGGCCTCATGCACACAAATTTATTTTTTTCCTCCCGTAAATACTGGTATAAATACAGGTCCTTGGTCATACGTATTCAACCCGTATTGCACCAGTATTTACGGACCCGTGGGTCCGGTGTCACCAGTATTCCACCCGTATTTATGGGCACGTTTTCGCTTCAGAATTGCACTGCACTAATCGGCAGCCCCTTCTCTCTAGCAGTGCAGGGTAGAGAGAAGGGGCAGCCCTTTCCATAGTAAAAGTAAAAGAAATTCATAATTACCCGGCCGTTGTCTTGGTGACACGTCCCTCTTTCGACATCCAGCCCGACCTCCCTGGATGACGCGGCAGACCATGTGACCGCTGCAGCCTGTGATTGGCTGCAGCGGTCACATGAGCTGAATTGTCATCCCGGGAGGCCGGACTGCAGGAAGAAGCAGGGAGTTCTGGGTAAGTATGAACGTCTATTTTTTTTACAGGTTGATCTATATTGGGATCGGAAGTCACTGTCCAGGGTGCTGAAACAGTTACTGCCGATCGTTTAACTCTTTCAGCACCCTGGACAGTGACTATCCCCTGACATCACCTAGCAACGCTCCCGTAATTACGGGTGCACACACGTAGTCACACGTAATTACGGAAGCCCCATAGACTTCTATGGGCCTGCCCGTGCCGTTATTACGGCCTGAAATAGGACATGTTCTATATTTTTCAACGGCCCGGGCACCTTCCCGTACGCATACCTGTGGCCAATAGAAGTCTATGGGCCCGTAATTACGGGCCGTAATTACGGGCCATAATTGCAGGCTTTTTTACGTTCGTGTGCATGGGGCCTAAGGGAAATTATTGAAATTCAACATCAGCAAGAATGGCAGCCAGTAGAACCAAGTGACTATGGGGATTCCAGGAGAGGTAGAAGCTCCATACATATAAATAACATATCTATATATAGCAGGTGGGTATTACCCATAGGTAGTCACTCAGGTTATTTTTCAGATCACAACTGGATATCTGCTTTTACCATATTGATCTAGAATGAGATGCGGTGAAACCAAACCTTTTTCTATTGATTACATGAATCCTTACATATGATAAAGGGCTTTTCAGACCTTCATATTACAGCTCCATGTGGGGTCAGACGCCGATCAGCCAGAACATTAAAACCCCCTGCCGAATATTGTGTAATTCCTCTTATACTGCCAAAGCACGTCATGCATGGACACCAAAAAGACATCTGAAGGCGTCCTGTAGTATCTGGCAGCAAGACGTAAGATACACAATATGGACAAAAGTATTGGGACACACCTCTTATTAATTAAATTTAAGTCGGTCCCATTGCTACAAGTGTATAAAATCCAGCACTCGCCATGGAGTCGGCTTTAAAGACATTTGTGATAGAACGGGTCGTTGTAAAGACATCACTGAATCCCAGCGCGGTCCTGTAATAGGACGTCACCGATGTAACAAGTCAGTTCATGACATTTCATCCGTCCAAGTTATTCCACCATCACCTGTGAGTGATATTATTGTAAAGTGGAAGCTTATAGAAACCACAGCAAATCAGCCACGAAGTGGGGACCACGTAAAGTTACAGAGCCGAGTGCTGGGGAGCATAAAAGTCACCAACTCTCTGATGACTCAATAACTGCAGAGCTCCAAACCTCCTCTGGCATTAATATCCACACAAAAACTGCCCCGGGAGCTTCATGGCACGGGGGCCGAGCAGCTGTATGCCAGTCTTACATCACCAAGCACAATGCCAAGTGCCAGATGGAGTGGTGTAAAGCCGCCGCCACTGGACTCTGGAGCAGTGGAAACCTGTTCTGTGGAGTGATGAATCACACTTCTCTATCTGGAGTCTGATGGACGAGTCTGGGTTTGGTTAATGCCAGGAGAACGTTACCCGCCTGACTGCATTTTGCCAACTGTAATGTTTGGTGGAGGAGGATAATAATATGGGGTTGTTTTTCAGGTGTCGGCCTCTTCGTTCCTGTGAAACGAAATCTTAATCCTTCAGCACACAAGACATTTATGATAATTGTAGCTTCCAACTTTGTTGGAAAAGATTATTAAAGAGAAAGCTTAAAGGGAACCTGTCACCAGCATTTCACCTATTAAACCAGCAATACCAGGTGGTAATGGGTGAAAAATCATTTCTATATAACCTATAATTGTCTTCATATTCTGCTCTGTAGCTTTAGTATTCAGCTTTTAAGTGTTCCCACACCGTATGCTAATGAGCATAAAAGAGTCAAATCTTCGTTTGAAAAGAGTCAGATCTTCCTTTGAAAAGAGTCATATGTTCATTCCTCAAGTCTTTCAGAGTTTACCCCGCCTCCTTACTTTTTGATTGACAGCTCATCGCCTTCCCCCAGCACACACAATCCTTGCTTGTGCATTGACATCCTCTTCTGGTGTGTGCTTACAAATGGACACCGGATTATTACGATAAAAGGAGCAAAATGTTTGCAGACCGTTATTTACAGTCGGAGGAGGAGTTTAGGATAGGGGATAACGCCAATGAACTTTTTATAGCAGCGGCCAGTGAGGGACAAGTAAAGTTCAATAGGTGAAATGCTGGTGACAGGTTCCCTTTAAGGCCCCAGGCATTTTGCATCTACAGGCTCCTATATCCCATACAAATTTACTTCTTTTTTTTCTGCAGAGTTTACTAAAGGAACCTTCTATAGACTGTAACCCTGGGTGGTCCGCTAATTTATTGCAGACTCAAATCAGGCCACTTTAAAAGCCCCTTTAAATTGTACCTCTAGTTATACTGACTCATGTACTGACTGTAGGTGACCGTGGGTAGCTTTAGGAGCTGGATATCCAGGGGATACATTTACAAAGGGGACTGTTTTGTTGAATTACCCTTAAAGGGATTGTCCACTACCAGACAGCCTATCCAATGGATAGGTCATCAGTATATGATCAGTGGGGGTCTGACACCCAGACCCCGCACCGATCAGCTGCTACAGCTGCCTGCGGGCACCGGACGTCCATGCCGGAAGCAGATGGCTCCGGTCACGAAATAGCGGCCGATTCAAGTGAATAGGAGCAGAGCTGCAGCTCAGCCGCTATGCAATGTATGGAGCCAACTGCTTCCAGTCCCGTACATTGCATACTCTGCAATGACATCTGATGCCTGCAGGCAGCCGGAGCAGCTGATCGGTCTGGGGCCCGGGTGTCAGACCCCCACAGATCATATACTGATGACCTATCCGGTGGATAGATCATCAGTTGTCCGGTAGTGGACAACCCCTTTAATGTGATTAAATTCTAGCTGCCTAAAGTCACCACTAGAGGGAGCATATTTCGCACTTATTTATTTGGAGGTGTATACATTTGTATATGGTAAGACCCTAGTGGTGGCTGAAAAATTGCATTATTGACCTCTATGCTGGTATAGCAGAAAAAGGAGTCACCACGGGCGCTGCTGTACTTCAATGGAACCAAAATGCTTGGAAGGTTCAGATCGTTGGTAATAATGTACGGAAGAGTGTAAGAATAAATGGAATTTATTAATAATATGACTTTTTTTTTTTTTTTTTTAAATAAATGGAATTTATTAATAATATGACTACGCGTTTCAATGCCGTACTGGCATCTTCATCAGGTCATGGATGAACAAACAAAAAGTCACTGTTTAAATAGCCATGTTGATGTTGAAAAACCCGCCAATGTGAACGGGGTCAAGGTGTTTAAGTGACGTCACAGTTCAAAGTTCAAAATACACAGGACCGGAGAAACACACAAAAACAGTAAAAGTATGTCATATAATAAAAACAATAAAAAATGAATAGAGAAAGAAGAGTTTAAAATGTATGAAAAGAGAACATAATGAAAACCATGTAATTAAGAAGGTTTGAAATGTAGTACGTAATGTGTGCCGAAGCGACACTGAAAAAAAAGGCTGCCCGATAATATAGAATAATAATGTAAGTAATTAAAAATGTAAGTAATTAAAAATATATAGGTATGGACTACAAAATCCGGTGTATAGTACAAAGGTACTAACCTTTATGTACCAGAATTTATATAATTAACAGAATGATAACCATAATGTCGGCAATGATTCAAAGCGGCGATATACATATAAGGAAATGGGAATAAAACAACCCACTAGTTGAGGCAGGCTAGATTTCAGAAATATTAAATAGCCAAAATTGTATAATAAATTAGAATATAAAACATTATATATGATATATATATATAAAAAAATGTATATATATATATATAAAGGTAAAGGTGGTAATACATCGGCAATAGGAAAAAAATTATTTTCATAGAAAGAAATGTCCATATGAATAATAAAACAGTAGAAAAAAATTAACAGAACTGTCGGGAAATGACAGAGAGGTAATAGTCTTATAAATTAAAACAAAGTCGGCAAAGCCGATAAATTGTAATAGATGACAAAACGAAATAAGGAGAAAGCAATGTGTCATGAATGAAATTCAAAAAGGGAACATAATGAATAATATATCTGAGGGGGGGAGCATCAAAAATGTATACGAAATTAACTGGTAACATTGTAAACGGGTTATGTATAAAAGTGATATATATGAGATACACTGAAATGTAAAGTCGGCAGGGCTAAAATGTATTAGGTGATACAGTGAAATCGATATCATAGGTACAGGAATTTATGATCATTAATAAGTAGAGGCATAAAGACAAAAATTATAATAATGATAATGGATGATAATAATGGAAAATGAATAAAATAAAATGAAATATGAAATATAAAATAATAATGAAATAAAAAAAAATAAAAAATAAAAATAACCGGAAAGTAGCATCATAATGTACAAAAAAATATATAATATAACTGTGAAAAATGAAAATGAATGAAAATAAATATAAATGTCAATAGTAATGAATTTAAAGAATAAAACAAAAACAAAAATATGACAGAAGAAGTAGCATCATAATGTACAAGAAAATCACCAGAATAAGTGTAATATACCTTCGTAAACACAATAATATAATGATAAGTTGATAATCAATGATGTTTAACCGCAGAAAACACAAAGTTAAATGATAAATAATAAAGTGATATACTAATCAAGAGTGGATTCGGATATATCATTAAGGCCATCCGGTTGGAGGGTCTTCATTTTAAAGATCCAGTAATTTTCGGGCTGCTTAAGCTTACTATTCATATTATTAGTAAATTCCATTTATTCTTACACTCTTCCGTACATTATTACCAACGATCTGAACCTTCCAAGCATTTTGGTTCCATTGAAGTACAGCAGCGCCCGCGGTGACTCCTTTTTCTGCTATACCAGCATAACCTTCGCGGTCGTTCATTTGAATCACCGGTCCCGAGTCCTGGCAGCAGCTGTACCTTTATCCTTTATTGCCTTCTACCATCCGTTACCAGGTGAGTACCACTCTTCTTGTACACCACTCCATACCTGGGTAACCTGCACTATGTGGCGCCGTGTTTTTTGCTTTTTCTCACATTATTGACCTCTAGAACTATATGTATGGAGCTCTGTATCAAAAAAAACAAAGCTGCATCCTCCAAAAAAATATTTTGTTTTCTACTAATTCTTTATAGAAGTTTGATGCCCTAAAAATTAAATGTTTAAAGCTAAAACTAGAACTAATGAATATTAGGATTATAATAAATATGCGGATATTTTGAGTTTAAAGGCTATGTACACCTTCACCACCATGTTTTGTACTGTCCCAAAGCATCTAAAATGTAAAATTAAGCAACTTTGCAAATAGTCCTGATTAAAAATGTAGTTTTATGTCAGGCCTTTGTCTCCATGGTAACAGACTACAAGTAAACCCTATGTAGTCTGATCTTGCAGCTATGCTATCTAACATCTGTCCCGAACCTATTGCTAACCTACCACCGGTAACTTTTTTTTATTCAATACGGGGGAAAAAGGGCAAGCTGTCTCTATAGAACCACCTATAGATGACTACCCTGTTGTCGATGTCTAACCAAGGAGAATCAGTACCTTCCCAGAGCTGCTTCAAAGGAAACTCACTCAATTGTGCTGCCTACAATTGGGTGTCTCTAGTTTGGCTATTAACCCAAATCTTGTTTCAAGTCTCTAGAAAGTATCGGGCATTAGGTTACAGAATAGTCACCTATAGGTGGCACTAGACAGACCGTTTTCCTCCTTCTGGAGTACCGGTATTTTGTATACATTTTCCCAGGTAACATTGCCTTTAAGACTCCCTGCCAGCAAGTAGAATCAGTACTTTCCAAGGGAAAAAAAAGGAGAAGAGTCAAAGTTATGTTTATAAATTGTAATTTATTTCCTACCATTATTACCCTATAATTATTAATATAATATTACTAGAATTATATTACTGCTATCATTATTACCATAACACTATGAGATCCCTATTCCTAAAGCTGTTGATTCAGAAGAAGGCGAAAAACCCTGGACACATTCGGGCAATTTATGCCACAAGGGAAAATTCCTTCTTGATCCCGGGAAAAGGCGATCAGTCCGAGAACCCTGGATCAAAGCCGCTAATTCCTATTACAGTTTACTAATTATTACAGTTAATTAACCTAAATTATAATGAAATGTATTTAAATTATTATATTGTTAGTATTACTTTGGTGTTGTTAATAATAATATAATGATACTACTATTGCTATCACTAATATCTAAGTCCCTATTCCTAAAGCTGTTGATCCAGAAGAAGGCGAAAACCCTGGACACATTCAGCCAATTCGTGCCACAAGGGGAAAATTCCTTCTTGACCCCGGCAAAAGGCGATCAGTTCGAGAACCCTGGATCAAACTCGCTGCTAAATATTATAGTTTACTATATTTTATAGTTAATTTACCTAAATATGTTATTATTATATTAATTTGTTATTATAAGATTATTATTATTATTATTATTATTATTATTATTACTATTATTATAGTGGTATTTTTATTGCATATTTTTAATAAGACTATACTATAATTATTAGTTTATTGAGACTATTCTATTTTTTATATAATCTTATTACTACTATAGAACTACTAATATTACTAACATTTTTATTGTTATTTTCTTATTTATATTTATTATATCCCTATTCCTAAAGCTGTTGATCCAGAAGAAGGCGAAAAACCCTGGACAATTTGAGCCAATTCATGTCACAGGGGGAAAATTCCTTCTTGACCCCGGGAAAAGGCGATCAGTCCGAGAACCCTGGATCAAAGCTGCTGCTATTATTATATAATTATTTTTGTTATTACTCTCTTATTATTATACTATTTCTAATATTACTGCACTCTTGCTACCAATATTAATATGACTGACCTTTTTAATCTAACAATTATTAATATTATTATTATTATCATATTATTAATATTACTGTCGTTGCTGTTGATGTAATAACAGTTAAGATGTTTCCATACAAGTCTTCATCTTCTCATTGGTCTGAGGAGGATGGTCCAGATGATGTTCCTCTTCCCTCTGATGTTCTTCATCATATCATGGAGGAAGGAATGCTGGCGGATTTTCTTTCTTCTTCCTGTCCGACACTGAATTCTTCTCATCGCATCTTTAACCGTTTTCTCTTCCTCCTCCTCCTCTTTCTCTTCATCCTCCTCTTTCTCTTCAACCACATTCTCTTCTTCTTCATCCTCGTTGTCTGATTTCTCATCAACCTCCATGTCTTCCACTTCATTGTCTTCCTCTTCCTTGTCTTCCTCCTCCATGTCTTCCACTTCATTGTCTTCCTCCTCCTTGTCTTCCTCCTCGTGGTCTTCCTCCTCATGGTCTTCTTGCACTTGTTCCTCCTCGCGCTCTTCTGCCTCTCCTTCCTCCTTCTTGACCTCCTCTTCCTTCAGATCCTCACACAGATGGCTTGATGTAGGTTTGGGCTCTTCTTCATCCCACGGCCATGGCAGATATTTCCGTTGAGCTTCGCGGTTCGTTGGCATGAGGCGCTAAGAAGATAAAATATTCAGTCAATTGTCTATTGAAAAGCTCCAATAACATTTTTCCATCTATAGAAAGAACATGGATAAATCTGTTATAGAGAGAACATAATAACCAGTATGATCACTGACCTCCATCTTGAAGATTGGGGATGGTAAGAATTTCGTGCAGTAGATCAGGCGCTGTAGATCTCTCTCCTCCGTGGTGCTGGGGTAAGCTGAAGAGAGAAAACAACCAGATAATGGGATCAGTCATAAAACGACACCATAAACCATAACATAACATTACAAAAATATTCCTTTAATCTGTCATCAATGGAACATGAAAGGTGCTTTATTTTAAAATATTCTGGATTATTGGACGGGCATAGAAAAGTATAGAAATCTTAGTTTCAATCTTCAATTTCCTTACATGTTCTCTCTGCTCAGTCTTCCACATTATAGTACAGATCTGTGATAAATTACCACATTTTAGGGATTATCAGATACAAAGGAATTTTACTGTATTTTGAGATCATCTATCAATCACTTTCTTGTGGTAAAGTCTAATTATTAAAAAAAACTCACTTATGAAGGGTCTAAGTCCAAAAGCGGATTCCTGCTGCCGATAGATGTCCTAAAGAGAAGAGAATCCAGTAAGTGACCTCTTATCCCTCCTCAGGAATGGACAGTAGGACAAGGGGTCAGTTTTACAAATGGGCAGCCAGTGATTTGTGGACTTGTTACCTGTCCGGGGCTCTTACTCAATAAGCGGCTACTTGTCTGAGTGGACAGCCGGCCACATGGACCTCTCCTGCTGGATCCAAGTCTCCTGCTACATGTCCATCACAGGGAAGGAAAAAACAGGACAATGAAGCCACTGACCTCCAGAGATCTGCTGCCCGCTGCCATCCTGTACCCGTCCTGAACTGTAGAATCCAAATCACAATCTGAAACACAAGAAAGAGATGTCGTCCCAGATCTGATAAAGACCCAAAATCCTGCAACTTTCCACATGTATTAATAGTGAATGTCCAAAAATATATATATTTTTTTTTAATCTAAAAAGATCCAAAATACTGAGTTGAATAATTAATTGTTTGGGACGCCAATTACATACGGTAGCTTCAAAATTGTGGCCTGTGATTGGTGCCTCAGGTCACATGATCTATAACCCATAAGTAATAGCAGTGCTCAAGTACAGACCACGCAGCGCCATAATCTGGGCAGTGCAGCGCTTGGCGGTCCTATAGCTCCCATAGATCTTGTATGAGGTGTCAGTGTGCGGCTGCATCTCTTTTTACAATCTCCTCCACACTGCGGTCGTCCGGTTGTGGAGGAGAGCAGGGGCGTAGCTATAGGGGTGCAGAGGTAGCAGTAGTACCCAGACCCTGATACCTGAGGGGACCAGAGGCTAAAAAAGAAGACACCAGTATGACAAACATCACATAGTAGATGGGGGCCCTGTTATAAATATCACACTGGGCCCCAGGAGTTTCACAATATGCCTCTGGAGAAACGGATACTGGGGACTCCAGTACTATTGATCGTGGGGGTCCCGGCAGTGATTAAACATGTATGGCCCCTCCGGTGTATAGGTGAGAAATGTTTCTGGTGGGAGAATCTCTTTATCATGAGCGATCATCGTTTTCTGCGGTGTTTATTTCTTACATCTTGACATTATAGAACATTTATCTCTGGAAATCTTCATGTAACATTCTCCACGGTGGATTTTACTGTATTTTGGGCTTTGTACTCTCATATATATATATATACAGACAGTGATAATACATTGGAGTGTGGCCTGTACTGGTATTTGTAGCCGTATAGGAGGAGGAATATAGGTAATACTGGACACAAATACATATGGTATATGGGATTTCATTGCTGCCCTATAAAGATATATGACATGAATATTTTGTCTATGTTAATTCCATTCACAAGTACAGAATACACCCCAAAACATCAACCAAAGAGTCCCCATTTACAGCGTCAGAAGAGTGACCCTATAAACAGTTCCAGCAGACCGCCCCTCATTAAAAATAATGCCAGCAATGCCCACACATAAATAATGCCAGCAGAGTGCCCCTAATAAACATTACAACTGGCAGCAGAGAGTCCCTAATAAACATTACTGGCAGCAGAGAGTCCCTAATAAACATTACTGGCAGCAGAGAGTCCCTAATAAACATTACTGGCAGCAGAGGGTCCCTAATAAACATAACTGGCAGCAGAGAGTCCCTAATAGACATTACTGGCAGCAGAGAGTCCCTAATAAACATTACTGGCAGAAGACGGTCCCTAATAAACATTACTGGCAGCAGAGAGTCCCTAATAAACATTACTGGCAGAAGAGAGTCCCTAATAAACATTACTGGCAGCAGAGAGTCCCTTATAAACATTACTGCCAGCAGAGAGTCCCTAATAAACATTACTGGCAGCAGAGAGTCCCTAATAAACATTACTGGCAGCAAAGAGTCTCTAATAAACATTACTGGCAGGAGAGGGTCCCTAATAAATATTACTGTCAGCAGAGGGTCCCTAATAAATATTACTGCCAGCAGAGAGTCCCTAATAAACATTACTGGCAGCATAGAGTCCCTTATAAACATTACTAGCAGCAGAGAGTCCCTAATAAACATTACTGGTAGCAGAGGGTCCCTTATAAACATTACTGGCAGCAGAGAGTCCCTAATAAACATTACTGGCAGCAGAGAGTCCCTAATAAACATTACTGGCAGCAGAGGGTCCCTAATAAATATTACTGGCAGCAGAGAGTCCCTAAAAAGCATTACTGGCAGCAGAGCGTCCCTAATAAACATTACTGGCAGCAGAGGGTCCCTAATAAATATTAATGGCAGCAGAGAGTCCCTAATAAACATTACTGGCAGCAGAGTGTCCCTAATAAACATTACTGGCAGCAGAGAGTCCCTAATAAACATTACTGGCAGCAGAGCATCCCTAATAAACATTTCTGGCAGCAGAGTGCCCCTAATAAACATTACTGGCAGCAGAGAGTCCCTAATAAACATTACTGGCAGCATAGAGTCCCTAATAAACATTACTGGCAGCAGAGAGTCCCTAATAAACATTACTGGCAACAGAGCCCCTAATAAATATTACTGGCAGCAGAGGGTCCCTAATAAACATTACTGGCAGCAGAGAGTCCCTAATAAACATTACTGGCAGCAGAGGGTCCCTAATAAACATTACTGGCAGCAGAGAGTCCCTAATAAACATTACTGGCAGCAGAGCGTCCCTAATAAACATTACTGGCAGCAGAGCCCCTAATAAACATTACTGGCAGCAGAGAGTCCCTAATAAACATTACTGGCAGCAGAGCGTCCCTAATAAACATTACTGGCAGCAGAGCCCCTAATAAACATTACTGGCAGCAGAGAGTCCCTAATAAACATTACTGGCAGCAGAGAGTCCCTAATAAACATTACTGACAGCAGAGAGTCCCTAATAAACATTACTGGCAGCAGAGAGTCCCTAATAAATTACTGACAGCAGAGAGTCCCTAATAAACATTACTGGCAGCAGAGAGTCCCTAAAAAACATTACTGGCAGCAGAGGGTCCCTAATAAACATTACTGGCAGCAGAGAGTCCCTAATAAACATTACTGGCAGCAGAGGGTCCCTAATAAACATTACTGGCAGCAGAGCGTCCCTAATAAACATTACTGGCAGCATAGCCCCTAATAAACATTACTGGCAGAAGAGGGTCCCTAATAAACATTACTGGCAGAAGAGAGTCCCTAATAAACATTACTGGCAGCAGAGCCCCTAATAAACATTACTGGCAGAAGAGGGTCCCTAATAAACATTACTGGCAGCAGAGAGTCCCTAATAAACATTACTGGCAGCAGAGGGTCCTATATAACCAGTTCCAGCAGACGCTTCCCATCACACAGCCACAGAATAAATGATACAATGCTGGCTGCCTGCAGCCACCACTAGGGGGAGCACACAATTTCCATATTTATACAGGTTATATAGGAGTTATTGGCGGTAATATAAATACAATGTGACAGCTCCCCCTAGTGACAGTTACCAGCAGTAACCAGTAACATGGGGGATGAGATAAATGGGGGTCAGTTATATCACATTTTGGGGGAACTCACCGACGTCCAACTTCACTCGTCGTTGTCCTGTAACAGACTGAGGACCACTGAGCGGTTGTTGTTTCAAATTCAAATCCAGCGATCCCATTGGCTGCTGCTCAGTGATGTATTTAACAGTAAATTTAAAGGGACATGACTCTTATTTCACTAGACTGCATTTATGATATGTTTGCTGTAATTCTGCTTATAACATGAAGCTGTGGAGATAATCTGCAGCGACGGGTTATATTTCTCTTAATATTGGGATTGGGATTAGAGTTTATATCATTTTCTATCCTGTATCAGGACATTTCTTTTATAATTTGACATATTATTAACTATCAATGTGCCATGAAGGATCTGATATCAGAAATCACAGTTCTTTAATGGGCGTTGCAGTTTAACCCCTTCCTGAGTAGGTTATTTGGGGTGATCAGATCTCGGGGTTTCCATCTCTTTATCATTCCAGAGTTTGTTTTATTTCTATCATTTTAATGTAAATGATAATGAAAGTCGGATGACGGCAAATAAGCAGCGAGACCCTCTGTGCTAAGTGGTCAGGGGTGTCGTGGTCTCATCCAGCATCAGAAGGGGGCGCTATTTTTCTCTTTGCTAATGAGGCCCCATAAATTCTTACAGAAACATTTGTGCTGCCGATCAGAGAGATTTACCATTCAGGAACATAATAAATCTGGGTGACAAGTCCTATGTGCGCTGTAATGGCAGCTGTACTGGTTGTCATCCAGCTTTCCCAGTCTCCTGAATGACAAGTCTGCCTAATTATACAGTGACCTGCCCCTGCTGTTATACTGCTGCATTATTAGGTAGGTTTACCCTTCAGGGGTCTAGTTAAGTTGGGTAATAACTCGTATGGAGGCCGTCGTTCTCACCCAGCTTTTCCAGAAACAGAAAAAAACATAAGGCATCGCCGCGCCCGCAAATCGCGGCCGTGCACATGGCCACGGCCATTATTTTCTATGAGCCTGGACCGCAGAAGACGGCCGTAATAAGACATGCCCGTTCTTTCTGCGGTCCGGGCTCATTAAAATATGCGATATGCGGGCGGCTCGCAGCTGTCACTCCGTGGCCGACCCGAAAATGGCTGCCGTGCACATGGCTACTGTCGTCTGCATGAGGCCTAATATAAACATTTTACCAAAAACATGTAAAAAACAGTGTAATGAGGACCCCGGGATGTGATGTGATGGGGCAGATCAGAAGCGTGTAAGTGATTGTTGTAAAATGCTGAGCCAACATAATGCTCCGTCTATTAAATAATTAGGACATTGCCAGCGGGCAGGGAGTGGGCATGTAAGGGGCAGGTGCCGCACAAGGATAACTCCTTGGCAGAACGCCACTTATTAGGGATAATTGTAAAGTACAGAAGCCAAAACAAATAAGACTGGATAATATCTGTGTACAATCCTAATATATATATAATGTACCGGCCGCTGGAGTCACATATTCTATCTATCTATCTATCTATCTATCTATCTATCTATCTATCTATCTATCTCATATCTATCTATCTATCTATCTATCTATCTATCTATCTATCTATCTATCTATCTATCTATCTATCTATCTATCTATCTATCTATCTATCTATCTATCTATCTATCTATCTCTCTCTCTCTCTGTAGATAGCGCCATACATCCCCCAGTAGAGTACGCCATACAGCCCCCCTGTAGATAACGCCATACAGCCCCCCTGCAGAGAACGCCATACAGCCCCCCCTGTAGAGAACGCCATACAGCCCCCCCTGTAGGGAACGCCATACAGCCCCCCCCTGTAGAGAACGCCATACAGCTCCCCCCTGTAGGGAACACCATACAGCCACCCCCCCTGTAGGAAACGCCATACAGCGTCCCCCCTCCCAACAAAAATGTGACCTACAGTGTGTCCTACAAAATACATGTATCCCCTGTCCACAGGACATGTATCCCCTCTCCACAGGATCTCCACAGGACATGTATCCCCTCTCCACAGGACATGTATCGCCTCTCCACAGGATATACACTGGACAGGGGAGACATGTGTGATCGCTGGCAGCGATAGGGAGAACGGGGGACTGAAAGTCCCCTGAACTTCTCCATGACAAACCTCTGACTTCCGGGGTCTGCGCAGCTCAATAAAAATGAAAGGGGCGCTGGTCACGCATGCGCACAAGCACGACCGGCGCTCCATTCATTTCTATGGAGCTGCCGACACAGACCACGGAAGTCCGAGGTTTGTGATGGAGAACTTCAGGGGACTTTCAGTCCCCCGTTCTCCCTATCACTGCCAGCGATCACACATGTATCCCCTGTCCTGTGTATATCCTGTGGAGAGGCGATACATGTCCTGTGGAGATCCTGTGGAGAGGGGATACTTGTCCTGTGGAGATCCTGTGGAGAGGGGATACATGTCCTGTGGAGATCCTGTGGAGAGGGGATACATGTGCTGTGGAGATCCTGTGGAGAGGGGATACATGTCCTGTGGAGAGGGGATACATGTCCTGTGGAGATCCTGTGGAGAGGGGATACATGTCCTGTGGACATCCTGTGGAGAGGGGATACATGTGCTGTGGAGATCCTGTGGAGAGGGGATACATGTCCTGTGGAGATCCTGTGGAGAGGGGATACATGTCCTGTGGAGATCCTGTGGACAGGGGATACATGTCCTGTGGAGATCCTGTGGAGAGGGGATACATGTCCTGTGGAGATCCTGTGGAGAGGGGATACATGTCCTGTGGAGATCCTGTGGAGAGGGGATACATGTCCTGTGGAGAGGGGATACATGTCCTGTGGAGATCCTGTGGAGAGGGGATACATGTCCTGTGGAGAGGGGATACATGTCCTGTGGAGATCCTGTGGAGAGGGGATACATGTCCTGTGGAGATCCTGTGGAGAGGGGATACATGTCCTGTGGAGATCCTGTGGAGAGGGGATACATGTCCTGTGGAGAGGGGATACATGTCCTGTGGAGAGGGGATACATGTCCTGTGGAGAGGGGGATACATGTCCTGTGGAGAGGGGATACGTGTCCTGTGGAGAGGGGATACATGTCCTCTGGAGAGGGGGATACATGTCCTGTGGAGAGGGGATACATGTCCTGTGGAGAGGGGGATACATGTCCTGTGGAGAGGGGGATACATGTCCTGTGGAGAGGGGGATACATGTCCTGTGGTGAGGGGGATACATGTCCTGTGGAGAGGGGGATACATGTCCTGTGGAGAGGGGGATACATGTCCTGTGGAGAGGGGGATACATGTCCTGTGGAGAGGGGGATACATGTCCTGTGGAGAGGGGGATACATGTCCTGTGGTGAGGGGGATACATGTCCTGTGGAGAGGGGGATACATGTCCTGTGGAGAGGGGGATACATGTCCTGTGGAGAGGGGGATACATGTCCTGTGGAGAGGGGGATACATGTCCTGTGGAGAGGGGATACATGTCCTGTGGAGAGGGGATACATGTCCTGTGGAGATCCTGTGGAGAGGGGATACATGTCCTGTGGAGAGGGGATACATGTCCTGTGGAGAGGGGATACATGTCCTGTGGAGAGGGGGATACATGTCCTGTGGAGAGGGGGATACATGTCCTGTGGAGAGGGGGATACATGTCCTGTGGAGAGGGGGATACATGGGGATACATGTCCTGTGGAGAGGGGATACATGTCCTGTGGAGAGGGGATACATGTCCTGTGGAGATCCTGTGGAGAGGGGGATACATGTCCTGTGGAGAGGGGGATACATGGGGATACATGTCCTGTGGAGAGGGGATACATGTCCTGTGGAGAGGGGATACATGTCCTGTGGAGATCCTGTGGAGAGGGGATACATGTCCTGTGGAGAGGGGATACATGTCCTGTGGAGAGGGGATACATGTCCTGTGGAGATCCTGTGGAGAGGGGATACATGTCCTGTGGAGATCCTGTGGAGAGGGGATACATGTCCTGTGGAGAGGGGGATACATGTCCTGTGGAGAGGGGGATACATGTCCTGTGGAGAGGGGGATACATGTCCTGTGGTGAGGGGGATACATGTCCTGTGGAGAGGGGAATACATGTCCTGTGGAGAGGGGGATACATGTCCTGTGGAGAGGGGGATACATGTCCTGTGGAGAGGGGGATACATGTCCTGTGGAGAGGGGGATACATGTCCTGTGGTGAGGGGGATACATGTCCTGTGGAGAGGGGGATACATGTCCTGTGGAGAGGGGGATACATGTCCTGTGGAGAGGGGGATACATGTCCTGTGGAGAGGGGGATACATGTCCTGTGGAGAGGGGATACATGTCCTGTGGAGTGCTTTTAATGATGGCAGAAGCCCTGATGTTAGAGCGGCTGCGTGCCGCTGCTGTGCACCACGGTCCCGGATGGCTAGAGGAGACCGTGGCTGCCATAACGAGGATCCCGGACGCCGTTTCGCCACGTCGGGCACGGCGTTCGGGGTCTGTTGAAAAGGACAGGCTCCCCTCCCCCGGCCCCCTTACGAGCATGGCTATGGCGGCGGGGGGGGGAGTCGGCAACAACCGCTCCTGCGCTGAGCAGGCAGAGAGCGGTGCCAGGGGTGACGGCGACGCAGGCTGGGTCGACCCGTCCCTCTCGGCGGTCCCGACCTCCAGAGCGCCTCAGTCCGGAGGTAGTCCCGCGGACACGGCGTCGCAGAGGGAGCCCGATCCCGGACGCTGCAGGCCAGGCAGCTGGGAGGACCGCCCCTTCCCAGGCCCTGCGTCCTGGCAGGAATCCCAGGCCGCGACGGGGTCCGGCGGTAAGCAGGGAGTCGCAGGCTGGGCTCCCTGTCACCCCTCCCCCATCAGATGGAAGATTTGGAGGACAAGGTACGGCCGCCCCGCATGGTGATGTTCCGGCCAGGGGGCAGGCTTCGTCAGGATCGTCTAGACGGACGCCTAGAGCTGCAGCGACGTCGAGGCAACAGGTCCGGTCGGAAGTCTGGGTCCCGGCGGTCGGGCGGCAGGTTGCCGGCCCATCGGTCAGCGTGTCCTCATCCCCGTTCCGAAGATGTCGTTGGGAGGGACAGTCGTCGGCGAGAGAAGAACTGGAGGAAGGTGAACTGGACGTGTATCGTCGAGGTCAGGATGGTCCGGCTGACGGGAACACAGCGCCTGTGCAGCCCGGTGAGTGTATAACTCCATCATTGTCTTATCCAGCGATTTTTATGTCGGGTTTCGGCGGGGGGGCTGCTAGCATTGCATCGGGGGCCGGTAGTGGCGCGGGCGGACGCGACGGAGCGGGTTTGGCAGATTTAGTGGGTTGCTTACGGGAGCTGGTGGGGCGCCTGGATAGGGCCGCGGCGCCGGTAGTAACGGAAGTGTCTCCTGCGATAGTTTGGGAAGGCCCCAGGGACGTGGGATCGTTACAGGCGCGTCCTGCGGCGGCGGTTAGAGAGGCGGTCGCGGTGTCGGTACAGACCGAGGCACAGAAGGACGGCGATCGAGTGCGTATGGACGATCGTGCTCGGGGGGAGGTGTATGTTTGTTTTGAGGGTCCGTTGGGGGCGCATTTAAAGCAGGAGGTGCGTGATCGGATCTGGAAAGACGAATACGTTGAAATTTTTTCTCTCTTGCCACTGGCTAAATTTAATTTGGATAAGAGCAAGCGGGATGAGAGTAAAAAGGAAGAGGAGGAACGGCGGCGGTATAGGCTGATCCCGCAGACGTTCGTTAATTGGTCGCAGGCGTTCGCCATATTGGCTAGTGTGATAGGGGAAAAGGCGCCGGAAAATTGTTCGGCGCTGTTTTGTTATTTTGATGCCATTGGGGAGGCTCATAGGGCGTATGGGGGTCAGGCGTGGCTGCGATATGATGAGCAATTCCGTCAGCGGAAGGCGGTTCGGCCGGCGATTCGGTGGGACCAGAAGGATATTGCTCTCTGGTTACGGGTTACGGCTCCGGTTAGGCAGCCCTTTCCCGGGAGCGGTGGCCAGGGAGGCCAGTCTAGTCAGAGTGGACAAAGCGGCGGGGGAAAGGCGGGGTTTTGCTGGCAATTTAATGAAGGTCAGTGCAAGTTCGGGGCCACGTGCAAGTTCAAGCACGTGTGCTCCGAGTGTAATGGTGCATCACACGGGGCGGCAAAATGTCTGCGGAAAAAGAGGTCAGGGAACCAGCACGGGGCTGGTCAAGGGGGTGTCGCCGGTGAGGGTGGAAAGGATGGCCCCTTATCTAAATGAGTATCCGGATAGGGCGGCAGCTAAGTTGCTTTATGAAGGGTTTCGTGTTGGGTTTGTTATTCCTCCACCTCCTTATGAGGTTCCGGTTACGCGGAGGAATTTAAAATCGGCTTACTTGCATGCGGAAGTCGTGTCGGAAAAGTTGTTAAAAGAAGTTTCGTTGGGTCGCATGTCGGGGCCATTTGTTGAGTCGCCGGTAAAAGATTTAGTTGTGTCCCCTTTGGGTATTGTCCCTAAACGCGAGCCCGGAAAGTTTCGTTTGATTCAACATTTATCGTATCCCAAAGGTGCGTCGGTAAATGACGGGATTGATCACGAGTTGTGTTCCGTAGTTTATACCTCATTCGATAAGGCGGTGGGGTTAGTGCGGGCTGCGGGTCCTGGGGCGCTGCTAGCAAAAACTGACATCGAGGCGGCGTTCAGGTTGTTGCCGGTTCATCCAGAAAGCCAACGGCTGTTGGGTTGTTTTTGGAATGGGGCTTTTTACGTGGATCGGTGCCTTCCGATGGGGTGTTCCCTTTCTTGTGCATACTTCGAGGCGTTTAGTAGCTTCGTGGAGTGGGTAACGAGGGGAGCATCCGGGGTCGACTCGTTGATCCATTACTTAGATGATTTTTTGTGCGTTGGCCCGGGGGGTTCGCCGGTTTGCGGTAATTTGCTTCATGCTCTACAGAAGGTGGCGAGGGATTTTGGGATTCCTTTGGCGCCGGAAAAAACGGAGGGCCCGGTAGCGACGATTTGTTTTTTGGGAATCGAAATAGACTCGGTGGCAATGGAGTGTCGTCTCCCGGCGGATAAGTTGGGTGCTTTGAGGCTGGAGGTTCGACGGGCTTGTAGAAGGAAGAAAATGTCGCTGAGGGAGCTTCAGTCGCTGCTGGGGAAGTTGAATTTCGCCTGCCGGATTATGCCGATGGGAAGGGTGTTTGGTAGAAGGTTGGCGGCGGCAACGGCGGGAGTGCGTGCGCCGCATCATTTTGTGCGGCTCAAGGAGGAGCACCGAGCTGATCTTCAGGTTTGGGATGACTTCTTGGGCCAGTACAATGGTCGCTCGCTATGGATGGCCCCAGCGCAGGATACGAGTGATTTGAATATTTTCACGGATGCGGCTGGGGCGGGTGGCTTTGGAGCTTACGGGGGAGGTCCGTGGTGCGCAGGTCAATGGCCGGCTAGCTGGGTGTCCAGTGGACTCACGCGGAATCTGGCCCTGCTCGAGCTGTTTCCCATCGTGGTGGCGGCTACCATTTGGGGGGACAGGCTCAGGGATAAGAAGGTCCGTTTTTACTGCGACAACATGGGGGTGGTGCTTGCCATTAATAACATCACGGCGTCCTCTCCTCCGGTAGTTCAATTGTTGCGACATTTAGTGTTGGTGTGTTTGTCGTTGAACGCGTGGGTGGTGGCGGTGCATGTCCCGGGTGTACGGAATGGTATTGCTGATGCTCTTTCTCGCTCGCAGTGGGACCGGTTTCGGCAATTGGCCCCGGGAGCGGAACGTCTCGGTTTGGCTTGTCCAGAGCATCTTTGGGATCTGGTATCGGTCCCGTAGAGCAGCTGTTACAAAGGTCTTTGGCGCGCACGACGTGGAGTGCTTATGCTGCTTGTTGGAGGCAGTGGGAGGAGTGGGTAAGAGAGTTGGGTGACGTCAATACGGATAGAGACAGGTTGGTGGCACTTTTGTATTGGTTAGGGGATGCCTGGGAGGCGGGGTTTTCAGTAGCGAAGGTGAACCGGTTCATATCTGCGTTGGCGTTTGGGCTTAAGTTGCGGGGCTTGCGGGATGTATCGAAGGAATTTCTGGTATCGCAGGCTTTGAAGGGGTTGCGCAGAGGTAGGGTGGAGGCGGATAGTAGAAGGCCGGTGTCGTTTGCTTTGCTTGGCTCGTTGGGCGGTTCATTAGCATCGGTATGTCGTTCTTCAGATGAAATGGATCTGTTTCGGTTGGCTTTTTCGTTAGCGTTCTTCGGAGCATTTAGAATAGGTGAGTTGGTGTCGCCAAGTACTAAACAGGCAGGGGGGCTGAGATCTGGGGAGGTGAGCCTTTTTGCAGATCGGCTGGAGGTATGGTTGCGTAGATCTAAAACTGACCAAGTAGGGAAGGGAAAACTGATAGTTTTGTTCGCTCTCCCGGGGTCGGTCATGTGCCCAGTGGAGTGCATGCGGGGTTTTACGAGAAACAGGGGGTCTCCAGATTTGCCTTTGTTACGTCATATGGACGGGTCGTTTTTGTCCAGGTTTCAGTTTGGAGCTGTATTTAAAAAGTGTTTGACGGCGGTTGGGGTTGCGGCAGGCTCATATTCATCTCATTCCTTCCGGATTGGCGCAGCAACGGAAGCGGGGCGCTGGGGGTTGGATGATGAGGGGGTGAGGCGTATTGGTCGTTGGGAGTCTAAAAGGTTTAAGTCCTATGTCCGCCCCCATATGTTGTAATTTTGTTGTTTATGCTTGAAAATGTTATATGGTGGTGCCTAACTGTGTTTTCCGTTTCAGATTCGCCTCCTTGTCTGGTGTGGTTGATGGGTCATTCGTACGTGCACTGGGGGGCTTTGAGGGCGGACGTCCGCCCGGATGGTCGCCAGTTGCGCATTCCGCGACAGGATGCGGTTGTGCATTGGCTGGGTTTTAGAGGTATGTCGTGGAACAGGGTGTTGGCGGAATTCCAGACATATGTGCGGCTTGATAGGGTTCCGGAGGTTTTAGTGTTGCACGTGGGTGGGAATGACTTAGGAGTCCGCCCTTTTCGTGAGTTGGTGCGGGATATCAAACATGATATGTTGTGTTTGTGGGTATCTTATCCCAAGTTGGTGGTAGTGTGGTCGGACATAGTCCCAAGAAAGCATTGGCGGTTAGCTAGATCGGTGGAGAGAGTCAATAAGGCTCGCATAAAAGTTAACCGGGCGGTGTCCCGTTTTGTGGCAAAGAACGGGGGCATTTGCGTGAGGCATAGGGATTTGGAGTCAGGAGTGGGGAATTTCTGGAGAAGTGACGGGGTTCATCTGACCGAGGTTGGCATTGATCTTTGGAGCTTGGCGATAGCAGAAGGCATAGAAAGGGCGGTGGTGGTGTGGAGGAACTCACAGGCTTAAGGTGGTCAAGGCCTGTTTCGCGGTGGCGGGGGGAGTCCTTGAGGCCAGTCAGTACAAAATGGTGGGGGGGTCGCATCGGGGGTATGCGTCCCCCAAAAAAGGTACATGGTTGAAGACTTCATCGGGTGTTATCCCTTTGAAGTGGTCTTCTGGTAGAAGGTATATCACTTGAAGGCTTCATCGGGTGTTATCCCTTTGAAGTGGACTTCTAGTGGTCGGTATATCACTTGAGGGCTTCATCGGGTGTTATCCCCTTGAAGTGGACTTCTAGTGGTTGGAGCCATCTGCAGAGGTGAACGGTGCTTCCGAGCTGGTTTACGGCTGGAGGTAATTGGTGGTTTGCAGATGGCTAATTCGGTGTGTTCTTGAAAGGAACATCTGAAGGGGCTTCAAGGACTTCCTCTGCTCGGGTTAATGTTAACGTTTAATTGTTATTTATGATTCTGACCCATGTTGGGTCATGTGAATTATTAGGAGGAATTCTCTGGTGGATTCCTAACTAGTTATCCGAATGTTTCGGATTTAAATTGTTTTTATAAAACTGTGAAATTAATAAACGGCTGCTGTGGCCATTTCACATCCAACCTCGGTGTCATGTGTCGTTACTAAATGGGGGTGGGGGATAGTATGGTCTAAGGTTAACACACGACTCTACCTAGGCAGGTCAAGAAGAGGCTGGACGCAGCCGCAGGGTTAAGGGAAGCCGACATGACCGTCCTGGTAGGGAAAGGGTTAATGAGGTGAGGGAAAGTTGAAGGAGCTGAAGGAGGGACGGGGAGGAGTTAAGGGGGACGGGGGGGCCGTTACTGCGCTTCCCGCTGTTTCTCGGCATTGAGCCGGAAGCAGCGGGAGGAGTAACATACAATAAGCAAGCTCCCACCCTCCCACCCTTGGTTTGTTACTCCTTAGGTCTTATGTACGTCCGTCTATGAGCGTTGTGTTTTATTTTGTGTGCTTATTTAACATGTTTTTCTTTTTTCCGGAGTAGGTTCTGTTGTCATGGCAGCTGGCGGGGGGAGTCCTTGAGGCCAGTCAGTACAAAATGGTGGGGGGGTCGCATCGGGGGTATGCGTCCCCCAAAAAAGGTACATTCTTGAAGACTTCATCGGGTGTTATCCCTTTGAAGTGGTCTTCTGGTAGAAGGTATATCACTTGAAGGCTTCATCGGGTGTTATCCCTTTGAAGTGGACTTCTAGTGGTCGGTATATCACTTGAGGGCTTCATCGGGTGTTATCCCCTTGAAGTGGACTTCTAGTGGTTGGAGCCATCTGCAGAGGTGAACGGTGCTTCCGAGCTGGTTTACGGCTGGAGGTAATTGGTGGTTTGCAGATGGCTAATTCGGTGTGTTCTTGAAAGGAACATCTGAAGGGGCTTCAAGGACTTCCTCTGCTCGGGTTAATGTTAACGTTTAATTGTTATTTATGATTCTGACCCATGTTGGGTCATGTGAATTATTAGGAGGAATTCTCTGGTGGATTCCTAACTAGTTATCCGAATGTTTCGGATTTAAATTGTTTTTATAAAACTGTGAAATTAATAAACGGCTGCTGTGGCCATTTCACATCCAACCTCGGTGTCATGTGTCGTTACTAAATGGGGGTGGGGGATAGTATGG